>NW_013665832.1:477820-480264 GCF_000517525.1 Limulus polyphemus | reverse complement strand
CATATCGGCATTTACTTAACTACTAAATCTAAATTACAATTTAACTCAGTTTTAGGCTATTTGAAATTGTAATATGTAACAATGTCTGTAAAGTAAATTCGTTATTTGCTCGGGGAGTCACTTTCGTCGTATGATCATCATACGATTACTTAGTATTTATACTTCATGGTGGATAAAGCCATGAGTTTCAATAATATGCTTGGACGTTCATAACACCTATATTGTTTCAAGAAAAAGCCATGAGGAACGAAAATCTACGATTTTCTTTTAATTTCTAATCATTCTTCCATTTCAGGGATCATGCTACCCGTTTTTTTTTATTCTGCATAGAAGACAGGTAGTCTGCTAGTTAATAACTAAAAAATCGGAAACTAAATCGTTAATCTCATTACAAATAAGTGCAGTTACTACGTTCCAATACATGAAACACCGAAATTCAAAATTAGCTGCCCCCCAGTGGCAACAGCAGTATGTATGCGGACTTACAACGCTAGAAACCGGGTTTCGATACCCGTGGAGGGCAGAGCACAGATAGCCCTTGTGCAGCTTTGTGCATACTTAAAAAACAAAACAAAATTAGCTACATCAGAGAGAAAATGCTGTCAAGGTTTGGCTAAATAATACTACATTTATTAGGGTTGAAAATGTGGTTAGTGCTTCAAATAAACGATCTTTATCAGAACTGAAGCTATTTGGTTAAAACTTGACCCGTGATCTTTTTTTTTAAACAGTTTAAACTCATCACTTCGATATACAGCCGAATGTAATTTTCATAATAATATATGTAGAACTACTGAAGTCTTTTGACATATACCTCGATTGATCTTATGGTTAGGTATAGTAATGTGCCTTAATGGTATGTTGTATATAGATTATTTTCTCTAGAGATTCTCATAGAAGTCACGAACACAAGTTCTTCTAGAAAATAGTTATGTATATGGAGTCTTTTGTTTTTTGCCTTTTACATTAGATTGCTTGGGTTCATGACCTTATTAAATCTCCATGCGGATCAGAGTAGTCTCAGAGTCTTTGAAAGGACAAATAAAAATCACTCTTACCTGGCAAAGATTTCTCTTAACGAGATCCTACCGTCATGCTTTGGTACTCTAGACAACCCTGTCAGCGTCCACTGTTGCGAAGAGAAAGTTACCTTTCTTGATTCGAACTTGATTCCCCAACTCTGTTTTACGTTTTGGATAACAAGAAAAAACCTGTGATAATGATGTTAACAAAAGAACTGAAAAAGTTTTATATCATGGTACAGCAGCGGTTAATCTCGCTACCATAAAAGAAGAAGGAGTGGCAACCATAAAAATCACGTTGTCAATGAGTTATCACAGCTTACCAGTAGAAATCAGAAAAAACACTTGCGTTCAAATCGGTATCTTTATCGCAACAGTACTTCCTTAAATACAGAATTTCGAGAATAGTACAAAATAATTGTAATCGTAGACATCAAAATCTACAAATACACATGTCTTTAGTCCTAACATTAGTTAAGCCTTTATTAAGTACAGCCTATATTCAATACAGAGTTAAATTAAGAATGTAACGTGTGTACGTTTTTTGCATTAGTTTAGTTAGGGCTAAACTTTACCGTACTTAATACTATCAATAAATAAACTTATAATGTATTATTCTACGATCTAACATTAGACATTTTTAAAAACTTTGATAAGCTTTTAATATGTTGTTGTACAAAATGTCTACTAGAGTATATTTACATCCATCATTTGTTTACGTCCGTTGAAAGTGCGCGCGCATTTTTAGAAGAGAAAATACTAAATATTATTATCACAATTGTTACTCGTCATCTCATCTGCTCAAGCATATACAACGTACTAAGTATATTTAACCTGTATATTAATTCTATCATAGAATTATGGACAAATAATTTGACAAGGAACTTTTACCCTGGCAAAAATATTGATGATTAAATTGTTATTATATATTATCATGGTTGTATTTATGCATACAAATAAAAACACGTCGAAGATAAAATTATCGAATAATTGCTCTAGATTTGAATGTTATCATGTCAGTGTGAATGAGAATGTAGTATCTGTTCTAGAACAGTTAGTTGAATGCTATGGTAATACTTGTATGAATACGGTTAAGCCTGAATACGTTTTACTGCATACTGTTCATTGAATTTGTTTACATTGAAGACAGGTATTTGAGCCTTAATGGGTTTATATATCTACCAAAACATTGTGCATCGTAAAATACATATACACTTTACTGAGTATACGCTTAAAATTATATATATACACTGAGTGGTCACAAGTAAATAGACACCTAATTTTTCGTCATTTGACTGATTTATGCTAACTAATTTGTGTTCACAGAGCACTATATAAATGAAAATGGTCTGCACACTAATTATCTTGTGCTACAACATGCCTAGAACTCAAGGTCCTCTCGAATTGTCAGATTTTGTTAGA
>NW_013665832.1:475733-476862 GCF_000517525.1 Limulus polyphemus | reverse complement strand
GAAGATCTACTAGATATTAATTAAATTATAAATATATCAATTCATGTGAATATGACTGAAAATTTTCATATTTTCTGAAAAGGTGGTGTCTATTTACTTATGACCACGCTGTGTATATAGATATATATCCGAATATTTTTGAACTGTTGTCAATAAGGCTACTACTTCAACGTTAAATAAATTTCAACTTATTTCACCCAACATCTGTAAGAATTACAAATGTTCGATAACATCTTAAGCACTGTTATCAAGATGTAACTCTGGTATAGTATACGGCACTAGGATATCTAAAGCGTCAGTTTACTATTTTTATGCATCTAATTTTTAAAGTGGATTAATTAGTAACGATAAAACCATTTTTGTTAGTTAATTGGATAATCAAATAATCAAGTATTTACCATTCGAGTGAAATAATTTTCATTTGCATTTTTGGCATAAACTATGAAGGTAATTTTGGTAACACAAATAAGTATAAGTTTCTCGTTAAAGTCATGATAATATACTGCTTACAAAGAAATAAGTCAGATCTAACAAATTTTGTCCGCTTAATAATTTTGGCGCATCTAAAATTATTTTTGTTTTCGTTTATTTGTTTTAGAACAAAGCTACATTGGGCTATCTTCTGTGTCCACCGCGGGGAATCAAACCCCGAATTTTAGTGCTTTGTTGTAAGTCCATAGACCTACCGCTGTTCCAACGGGAGACATTATTTTTTTGTTTTTGCTTTATAAAAAAAAAGTATTTGTTTGCTGTTAAATACAGTGGTACTCCATGGGTGACTATCTGTGATCTGCCCATACTCATTTTTAGGGACGTTAGTTCATAGAGGTACCGCTGAGCCATTGGGGAGCTCTTAAAGTAACCTTTTTCGTACTGTTAGCTATTTTTTTCCATTTTAAGAAACAACAGATCTTATTTTAGTAAGAGGAGAAGACAACTTCTAAATTATATTTGGTATTTAGTATAACATTATAATTCCGTATTCAAGATAAAATTAACGATAATTAAATAGATAAAAGTATTTAGCGTGGCACTCAAGACTGATAAAGACGATGTTCTGAAGGTATTCCCTGATGTTACTTTTGTTGGTGGCAGATTTTAAGAAATTGTTTGTTTGTTTGTTTGTTTG
>NW_013665832.1:464429-474880 GCF_000517525.1 Limulus polyphemus | reverse complement strand
GTATTGTTAAATCTGTGTGACTGATTAGAGTCTGATATTTCAGGTGGGTTATTATAAAGTCGGTAATATGTATTTATTCTTCGTATTGTTAAATCTGTGTGACTGATTAGAGTCTGATATTTCAGGTGGGTTATTATAAAGTCGGTAATATGTATTTATTCTTCGTATTGTTAAATCTGTGTGACTGATTAGAGTCTGATATTTCAGGTGGGTTATTATAAAGTCGGTAATATGTATTTATTCTTCGTATTGTTAAATTTGTGTGACTGATTAGAGTTGTTTCCTAGTATTTTATTTTCTGAATTCTTAAATTCCTAGTGACTAGAATGTCGGAGAGTAGATCCGAGAGTCTATGATTTGCGTTTCGTTGCCCTTAAATAATTTCACTCGTCCCTTTGGGGTTGTGGGTGCGTTATAAGGGTGACAACTAAATCCCAGTATTCAATTAGAGTAGCCCAAAAGTTGATGGTGCTTACTGTTGACTAGATTTTATCGGTTCCAAATCTTGGACGGTTAACACTGATAGAGATTGTGTAGCCGTGCGACAATATACGAAACCAATCAACATACTAATAAGGTGTTCTTATATTCAAATGCTTGACATAGCCTATCCACCATGGTCAGTAGGTAGCAGTGTTGAATATAAAATATGCTAAATGGTTCAAAGCACAACGCATTCCTTGTTCATGATTTTTATGTTGCAGCCTTCAAGTCCTACACTAATGATTCCATAAATCATACTTATAAACAAAGAAGCTAATAAGAAGAAATAATATGTATCTGATAGTCGTCACTGAATACAAGAACGTTATACAAAAATATATAATCTGTAGTGATGGATTTTACTGCCTATCAACAACACCAGTTTAAACGTATGAAAGATGCAGGTAAGATAATAAAGATGCTTACTCCAAAATGATGTTTTAATTATTAACGACGACTCTATCCTTCTTGTTTTAAAACCTACATTAAAATTATTATCTTCCAAGAATACCCACTGGACATATTTGTCTCTTGAGATACGATACGTAATATAACAGTTACACATTCACAGTTTACGTATATATAGAATAGCAGGTTTCTAGTCAGTGAGAATTAGGAGCGTAATAGCATATCTTCTAAAATACAGTTGTATTTTTACAACAGGGTTCACTGCTTCATACTCGTTTAAGAATGTATACACTGTTGTTGTTAAAAGCATTACAATTTTCAAGTATATGAGGGCCATCTTGGTTTCTCTGCCGAACATTTCGTGGAGAATAATGGTTTCTTTGTCTGATTCCCGTCCAATAGATGTAATCTATTTTCCAAGGTCCGGTCCTTCTAATTCATTAGTGATTGTCAAACAACAACAGAGCATTGTGTAGAAGAAAGGTTAGGTAGAGAAGATATTTTATAGGAAAACTAGGATGTGCGGCAAGGCCTTTTTTGATGTATATTTCCCGATATTATGAATATAAATTAGTCGTTTTGGTAATGAGCGGCATAGTTTTGTTTATCAATGCATTAATCATTGTGGTGTTGTATAAATGCTTCATTGAAAACATGAACAATGAAAAGTTTTGTAATTTATAAAATAAAAGCTACTTAAACTCATAGTAAGTTTCAGGCAATGAAACAAGAAAAGGTTCGATGTCTTTATAGTTCAAGCTTTAGCCCCCCCCCTCCCCACCTCCGACATTTTAGAGACGTGATTTATAATTTCATCGAAACAATTCGAAACGTGCTCACAAAGATTTTCAACAACTAGCAAAAGTCTCAGTATTATCTTATAAAAAGTAAATATCGTGTCATTATTATATCTTATAAAAAGTAAATATCGTGTCATTATTATATCTTATAAAAAGTAAATATCGTGTCATTATTATATCTTATAAAAAGTAAATATCGTGTCATTATTATATCTTATAAAAAGTAAATATCGTGTCATTATTATATCTTATAAAAAGTAAATATCGTGTCATTATTGTATTTTAAATATTGAAGATCTTGCGGGTTTTTCCCAACAAAGATTTTAAAATAAGATAACTGCCACAAGAATAAGAAAACAAAAAAGGTTATCTGCTGAAATACCAAATGTAAAAACCAACTGAAGCTAGATTCAAGATCTTTGTTCGATTTTTGAATAACGAAAAACGAATTAGAATTTTCAGTTTTTGTATAAGGGAAGATGAATAAGGAACCAGTTCGAAAAACGAACAACGAACCATTTTGTTTTTCGTAGTTCATTATTCAGTTTTGGAATAACAAAAACGTTATTCAGTAGCTAAAAAGCAAATATCAAAGCAGCTCGTTTTTCGTTATTCAGAAAATGAAAAACGAGGAACGAAAAACAAACTGCTTTGTTGTTCACGTTCCCTTATTTGAAAATGGAAAAGAAACCAGTTCGTTTTTCTGTATCAAAAAAACCAACATGGAACTAACTTCAGTCTCCCAAACATAAACACTCTTATTCAACAAAACAACACAACAGTGAAAAGCCAAAGCCAATAGTAGAGATAAACAACAACAAAAAATCCTGTTTGAATGTTAAGACAAGAAACCGGCATTTAAGGAAGTTTAACGACGCCGGATATATAGCAACGCAGATTCATTTGAAAGAAGAGTAGAAATAACAAAAGTGACTCATATAATGTGTAAAAGATAATCTAATTAATTACGAGTTATTTTTGGAATATCTCAATTAACTTGGAATAATTTGCTTAGTTTGTGCAGTTAGATACCAGGCTGTTTGTTCGTTTGTTTGGAGTTAAACACAAAGCGTCACAATGGGCTATCTGTGCTCTGCCCACCACGGGTATCGAAACCCGGTTTCTGTCGTTGTACGTCCGCAGACATACCGCTGTGCCACTGGGGGGCCGGCTGTTGGTGCTAGGATGGGCTTGTATTAATTTGCCCATTTGGTATAGTGTCGAGAAGCGATTAACAGTCTCCATCTCTACTTATTTACATTAAAGCGCAATCCTCTCTTACTTACATTGAAAAAATTAGTGTTAAATATATATATAGTTACATAATTATAAATAAATAAAGTACAAGATATATTTAGTTAATTAATAACTAAATAATATATAATAGTAGTACACTGCTGCCAACCAGTTGTCTCCTTGAGGTCGGTGGTTCGAAATTAGGAACAATGATACGTTACATGGTTTGTGTACTGATAAATGTGAAGCAACAGGACTACATATATAACCGGAAATAGGACAACCTCTGCTTTGGCCGATGCTAAAAACTCCTCTAGCGTGTAACCATGACAATAAACTAGGGGTACTATAGTTACAGTTCAAACATAGAAGACCCACCTCTTCCATTGCGGATCAAATTCAATGAAAATTTGTATGTAAAAATATGGTTTGACTTTAATTACATTGGTGATTTACGTTCAGTTGGATCTCGTTTCATCCATTGTGTCTCTTTAGAAGGCAACTTAGAAAATTAAAAGAAAAACGACGAAACGTCTATGCCAAAATAATCGATTATTGACGTGCATTACTCAAACTACCAACGTTTAAATTACATTAGATATTTCAATTTCTATTTCAAAAACGCTCTTCATTCACAATTATATTAGATCTAAAGAAATACTCTTTATATCTGAAGATTATGTAAACTTATCTTGTCTTAAATTGATTATTTCAAACTCTGACAAATAGATGCTTAAGATTCTTCTTGCAAAGCTACTCAAGGGTTATCCATCTATGTTCACCGTCTCTAATTTTGAAGTGATACACTAGAGAAAAAGTAGTTAATCAACATCACTAACTCTTGTGATACTCATTACCATGTCCCCCGGTGGGACAGCGGCGAGTCTTCGGATTTACAACGCTAAGATCGCAAGCTGAGAAAGGACACAGCAGATAGTCAAATGTGGTTTTGCTATACGAAAACACACACACACTCTTTACCAACGAATAATAGGATGGACGTTACACTCAAACGCCCCCAAGATTGCGAATCGAACACCCAAACTTCCAGGCCATGTCATACCCACATCCTTATTATCTCAATTATTTCAAAATAACTCAATAATTCATATAGGGCAAACCATTCTTTTTGTTTGGAGTTTAATGCCATATTAAATTTCTGACTCAACTCATTCCTTATTACGTCATTTGGTTTATTAGTTATTTGCATTAACATTATTTTATTTTACTCATGTTTGTCGGCGTTTAACGTATCTTAGTTAACTGAAAGTAATTTATTCGTTGCTGCCGATGCGTCTCATAATAATGAGCCCCCCAAGTGGCACAGCGGCACGTCTGCGGATTCAGATTGCTAGAAACCGGGTTTCGATACTCGTGGTGGGCATAGCACAGATAGCCCATTGTGTAGCTTTGACTACAAACAAACATAATAATAATAATAAATATATAGCTCAACATAATATATAGCTCCCCAGTGGCTCAGCGGTGGTAAGTCTGAAGGCTTATAACGCTAAAAACCAGATTTCGATACCCGTGGTGATGAGCATAGCACAAATAGCCCATTGTGTAGCTTTGTGTTTAACAAAGAAAACAATTTTTCCCTTGACATAGCTTAGGATTCACTGAAGGATATTTTGCAGCTTTTTAATGTTTTTATTGTCGCCCTTCACTTTCTGTGTTGAGTGTTGATGTTTGAAATTTGGACAGATATTATTTTTATTGTTTGTGGTACTAAATCAAGAAAAGGTTGTCGTCCTTTTTTAAACTTTTAGGCTAAATGGTCACGACTTCAAATCCCTGTTGCCGGACAAGCTCGTACTATATGCTTGCCAACTGGGCCAGCCACCCGGGTGTAAAAATTCTCGGCTTACAAAAATACTGGCCGACACCCAAGCCAAAAACGCTTTCTACATATATACATACATATATATATATTGCTTTAAGTATCACATCTCCGTAATCTAGTTGATATGTTGAATTGTGTACAGTATATAAATTGGGTTTCGATATCCACGGCTGGTAGATCACAGGTAGCCCATTGTGTAGCATAGTTATTAAAAACAAACAGACGACCAAATCTTTCTATCTATCTATTATAGGCGAGGTGGTTAGGGAGCTCGACTTGCAATCTGCGGGTCGTGGGTTCAAATCCCAATCACACCAAACATGATCGCCCTTTCAGCCGTGGGGGCGTTATAATGTGACGATCAATTCCACTATTCGTCGGTAAAAGAGTAGACCAAGAGTTGGCGATGGGTGGTGATGAGTAGCTGTCTTCCCTCTAGTCTTACACTGTTAAATAAGGGACGTCTAGTGCAGATAGCCCTCGTGTAGCTTTGCGCGAAATTCAAAACAAACAAACAAACTATCTATTATAATTGACATGATTTGAGAGATAGGTCTGCGACAATAAAAACTACGCTTCTGTAAAAGTGATATCACTAAAAGCACTATCAATAAGCTCAGGAATGTGATCAACGTATCACTTAACAAAAGTAACTTTCACAGTAGAACGTATCACTTAAAAGAAGTGCCTTTCACCGAAGTGAACATTAAAGTTCTTTGTTTTTAGACACCCATTCAGAGATAACAAAGAGGTCGTGGATAAATATACAACTTGTTTTCTATTTTGTTATTTTTGCTCAAAGAATAAAAGTAGCTTTGAAATAACTTACGAAAAATTGTATTAGTGCACCTACATGTAACAGAGGGAGGTCTTTTTTCGACAATGGTCATCTTGTCTGTCGATGTAGTTATATACTTATTATACGAATCCAAGCGCTATTAAACATAATGCATGATCAGTCACTTTGGGTTTGTTGCATAGACGGTATCTTTTCTTTGTTGCATACTGATATGTTAATCTTGTCAATACCCTAGACAGATGAAAGACTTGTACATTTGTTCGGAAATTTTACTGCTTCCATGAACACAATCAATTACCCCTTATTGTTTTAGTGTTTATTAACTTCATGCTTTCATTTGTTAGTTCCATTCGAACACATAGGTTAAAGTTTACAAAAAATAATTTAAAAGAGTAGAATATATCTAAAACATCAAGATTCAAACGCAATCATAATATAGATCCAAACGCAATCATAAAGATGTCTATACATTTTGTATTAACTAACTCTCTATGTTTGAAAAACACAACGGAGCAAAATAATAATAAGCATACATTTATAGTGGAGGCAACAATAGAATATAAATAACATCCATGTTAATGAAGATAAGTTGTTTACATTAAATACAATATGTATATATTTTAAAGCAGTTATAAGACTTTGATATTTTATTATAAGCTTACTTTGTTACAAATATTTTCAACCGTAATCCTAATAGAATCTCACAAGATTCGGCCAGTTTAGTATATTTACTAAAAAATTCAGCCTAAATCCACATACTACGCCAACAGTGTAGACGGATATTTATAAAATGAATTATGGTGTTTCAAAATATCCAAAATGCTTTAAGTTACATTATTTTAACCAAAATCGCTAAATTAAGTTAACAGTAATAAGAAATTGAAAAAGATTTTAACGTTTATTGAGCAAAAAAAATAAATGTATCTGGTATTAGATATTTTCAATGTGAACGGTAACTGATGTACCCATGATCTATTTCAATCAGAGACCCCTTGGGTTCAGACACAGCCGACCTCAAATTTAACTGTTGTCCAGAAAGAAGGCAGCCAGTCAGTAGCACCCATCGCCACTTTGAAACAAATAATGAAACTGACTGTGACTCATTTAACAAATTCAGAGCTGAAAGCACAAGACATATTCACCAGTTTCACAATACGAACTTTGAATCTTTTGTATACATAATTCAGCGTGCTAATTCCCAGATATTTCGCGGCCCAAATTGTAGGTAATTGTACCATAGTTTTACATTTGTTTAAGCACACACGAAATATTAAAAAGGCTTTTTAGTTTTCAATTGTATCTCCATAATGGATAACACAAATTAATTGTTATTGCAAGCAGACCTTGACTAAATTAAGTATAAGTTAAATTCGATGACGAGGAACCCACTTTGAGACTAATAATGTCAACTCAGTGATGTAGTCTTGCGGTGTCGCTAGGGAGTGCCGACCCTTCATTTCATGTGCGAGGTGGGGGCGCCGTCCCATACTTTCCATTTTGCTTTCTTATTATTCAAACACGGATCGAGAGGATTGTAATCATATCTCTATTATGGCACTCTTTATATAAAATGAAGTTTTATCATTGGTTGAAAGCTCTCTTACCTTGCATATGCTGCTGCTTTACAATCATATACCTCAAGCAATGCTTTCTGAATTTCTAATTAATTAGTGAACATGGTAACCATATTAAATAACCAGTCTGATAACTGGCTGTTCTGTCAGGGGAGAAATTACGGCTCACCGTTGCTTCTAAACTTAGCAGCATATTATCGTCTTTGCCCCCGGGAATAATGAGGAACATGCTCTCAGCAGAAGATCTAAACTAGCCAGCTGGAGAAACAAAACAGGTAAAGTGAGGCCTAAACAGTGAGCTAGTAAGCATGCATGTATATAAAGTGCACCAATCTTACATCATGATAGGTTACTGCAATGGTAGGGAAATCAGGGGAAATAAATACTGCCTTGAGAAGCTCTCTGAATTTTATGACATGAAACTCTTTCAAGAGACAAAACTCTCAGACATTGAGAACTTTACTGTCACTTCAACTTTAATTCATACCACATGGACCCAAAGGCTCAGATGACCATTGCAGTCTGACACAACAGCATCATCTGCTATGAAAAGTATGACAACCACAACTGCAATCTACAATCTATCCAGATTGTTGACCCAGAGTTACTTACTCACATCTAAATCACCAATGAGTACATGAAAGGTTACACAGCACATTATGTGAAAGATTGAAGGATCCTGTGTGACCTGTTTGACAACGTTCCAATGTATTTAGCGGTAGGAGACTTCGGCGCCAGACACACTACCTGGTATGTGGAGGAAAACACTAATGACAAAGGCTTAAATTCTACTCTCAGACGTATAGCCATAAAGCTTATGCAGCAAAAATCACTGAGCATCAAGAAGACAGAGAATTCTGTATAGGCCCTGCTTCACTGACCCCACCTTGAATATTATCCCTACCTGGGATAGGAGACATGGTGTCAGCATGGTCACCGCATGCGTGAGGTGGACGTGAGGATTGGAAGACATAGTGGCATAAAACAATTTAGAAACCAATACAAGGATGCTAAGTTTTCTTCAATGCTCCTACGTTAAACATCTCTCCACCATAGAGTAAAGCTAAGGCAGCAACCTCTGTAAAAGTAGCAACTGATATGGGTGGAAATGAATCAATTACACCTAGGCTCAGATCATGTCAATAAGGTATGACCCAGTGCATCCAGAGGAGGCAAGGGTTGCATGTAGCATGTAACAGACCCGTTTGCTCCATGCACAATCAATTTCCAAAGCACAAAATGAATGACCAATGAACCAAAGCCATTCTCATGGGAACTTCATTCTGGCACATTCACAAGTTTATGTCTGGAACAGGAACCAAAAATATGAAGATATTAACCATTTGTGATAGCGATAGTGGCCAAGGCAAGACCTTCATGTGCAAATTTGGTAATCAATGTGACTATAGTAACAGGCAAGAGAGGATCTAGTTACACCAGTCCCAGTTAGAGCTACAACTGCTTGCAGAATCATTTCTAGCTTGGCCAAGATACACAGAACCATAAATGCATTAAAAAATGGAGTTTAAGGTATTCACTTTTAAGAAGATTAGAAAAGTACATCTGTTGAATATAGGGTTGGATCAATAAGGTAGTTTGGCAATGGATATCATCATTGAAATATAGACTGATACTTTTCTCAAATCATTACCGACACCCATGGAGGATCACTCTTGCCTTAAAGGCTATCGGACAATCATCATACAAAACATCATTGGCCAGATCCCAGAGTAGCTGTAGATTGAGCCACTGCTACATTCCTCATTAAGTGGTTATCATAGTGGAAAAGAAACCTGAATTAATGTTGCTGAAGTCACGACTGATAAATGGGTAACCTTTAAAGATGGTCAGAACACTCATCAATAGTTTAGAGCAAGAAGATACCTACATTATTACTGACAAAATGCTTATAGTAACATTGTGAAATAATGTTCATACTAACTACTAGATTGTACACCATGAAGTGTGGAAACTTTCAAACATACTCGATCGCCATCTGTGCCAATATGCCTCAAGGATCACCACTCTCTCCAGTTTTCTTGAATATCTACACAATTTATTTAGCCCGCCTTGAAAGTCCTACAAAATGCCGTGTAGTAACATTTTCTGACGTATTTTGGTGTACAGCAGGGGAAGCAAATGGTAAAATGATACATGAATAGTCATCAATTTAACAAAGCCATAGCCATGTTGTGTACACTGAACAACAGTCATATTGATGAGAAAAACCACCATTATCCTTTGAGGGCACTAACATCCTCATGAAAAAACACTTAATTACCTAAGGATGACCTCTGACAGAACTCAACTTCTTCAGCCACATTAAAACCATGTTAACCAGAGCTATCAAAAGCATCAATGCAAAGTAGAAAATAGAGGTGAAGAACATCACGTGCTTATGTTTTATCAAATTCTTAGCCACTCCATCCTGGATTAGGTACTTTGATGATCAGTATGAGTGCTATACACTTAGATAAAATTGAAAAGATACAAAAACGTCTGTTTAAAATTGGCCATGTAATGAAGTTCAGCCACCCACATCATATGCCTTAGTAACAATTACAGAGCACCAAAAGCACTCACAAACAAAATTCTCCACTAAGGACCTTGCAAAGTAAAAACCATGCATTCCATCATTGAGACAATGCCATTTTCAGTTGTGACGTTTCAGGTCCAGAAGATTCCATAGATACCAGCGAAGTAGGGGATTACCTAAAAGGTACCTCAGGAGACAGCCATGATTTGCATTTGCCATACAATTGCTATTGAAATAATTGCTCATTACTAGATCTCAGACATCCCAGGTGGCATAAACACTGATATCTGTGGAAATAAGCTTAGACGGAAATTGTAAAGACTAGGCAGAGGTAGAAACAGAAAAAGCCTATCAGTATCTATTTAAAGACCATGATATACATTCACCTGTTATCATAGCCCCAAGTGGTTTATACACCAAAGATGGGCCGGCATGGCCAGGTGGTTAGGGCGCTCGACTCGCAATCTGCGGGTTCGAATCCCCGTCATACCAAACATGCTAGCCCTTTCAGCCGTGGGGGTGTTATAATGTGACAGTCAATCTCACTATTCGTTGGTAAAAGAGTAGCCCAAGAGTTGGCGGTGGGTGGTGATGACTAGCTGCCTTCCCTCTAGTCTTACACTGCTAAATTAGGGACGGCTAGCGCAGATAGCCCTCGTGTAGCTTTGCGCGAAATTCCAAAACAAACAAACAATTAACATGTATAATCCAATTCTTTCCCTATAATTAATGAAATCATTAGTGGACAGTAGAATAAACCCCAAACGAC
>NW_013665832.1:457283-464261 GCF_000517525.1 Limulus polyphemus | reverse complement strand
TCACAGGTAGTACTGTGTAAATAACAGAGTGATTGGTCGACAGTTAGTAATGGCAGAAATAGGTAAAGTACTGTCTAGTAGTAAATTAAACTTACCTATTGTTTATTTCTTTTGTTTTATTTTCTACAGCTACACAGATATATATATATATATATATATATATACTGTACCTTTTCGATCGATGGTTTATAATGTAGTCGTTCTACCTGTTTTTCTGAACTGAAAGTTAATAATTTAAAATACAACGACTGATAATTTCTCGAATTGAACGAAAAACTCCTAGGCATTAACTTGAGGAGGTATAAAATGCTATTTTTGCACATCTCTGGCTAGAAGTCTGTAAGGGACTAGTTTTGAGAAGTGTAAACGTGATTTTAATCTTTTATGTTAGGCCTAAACCTCATTTCTCCTGCTTACGGGCTTATATTACTAAAACTCGGTGTTCATTTCTCCGTGATGGACAGAGTACAGAAGCTGGTAGCCCATTGTGTAGCTCTCCCCTAAGAAAACAACAACAACACTGAAAGAAATATCATACAATTTTGGTTAACGTAACTGAGTTTTCAGTACTTCAGCTCAATATTTGCTACGTATGCAGTTTTTCATCTTATTCTATATTTCTTACCATACATACCTCATCAGGCTTACTGCTTGATTATTAATAGTATACAATATTTTTAACAAAGGTTAGGTGCGCGTGTTTAACATTCCATCCTCTAAAGCAAGTATGTGTAACCAAGTTAGTTGTTTAAAAAATTGCTTTTTCAAATTACTATTCCATAAGCCGTAACGTAAAGAGGACCCACAGAAAACATTTTATATTGACACTTACAGACTTACTTGCAACTACATTTCAAGAAAAGCTTTTGTTGTAGATTTTTTAACGCAAAGCTACGCAATGGGTTATTTTCACTCTGTCCACAGTGGGGGAATCGAGTCCCATATTTTAGCACCGTACGTCCGGAAACTCACCAAAAACCCACCGGGGAACGATTCAAAAAAACCATAGAAAGAGATAACACAACATTAATCAAGTATGCAACTCTTTGTAATAAAAGTAATTATCCAAAATTACCAGAAATATTGTACTTTATATAATAGAAGAACTATGAATAAGAAAATTATTACTGAAAGAAAGAAACAATGTTGTGCTTATGGATTATTTAATGCCTCAAACTGAACTTTAGTAGGTTTATTTGTGAAAAGCATAAATTCGCTTATATCTAGCGGTTTGCATGTTATTGGATTAGTTTTTCACCTATTATTTTGAATTTCATCTCTTACAATTGCAACAGTAACTTAGACAGAACAGAGGTTTGAAAAGCCGTAAAGACTACCGTTGAGCCACTTAGGGACTTTTACTTACAAATTAAAAGCAAATACTGCAGAACAGGACCATAAACACGAATTGAAAATTTTATCCTAACAATTTAACAGAAGGTAAAATTAAAACAGGTTGAGACTAATACACCCAGAAAACGAAAACATGGAATATTCTACCTATATTTTGCTATGTAAGATGGAGAGTTACAAATGTTAGCATTCGGTGGTTATGTAGTTTGTAACGTGAAACGGAATGAAGTAAACATGCCATTTTTGTTTTTACGTCATTAGATGATCTCCCTTTAATTGTCATTGAAACAAATGACTAATTATAATTGAAAAACGAAACCCAAATCAATTACAAACTGGGATTATTGAGAGTAACAATATTATTTTCAGATTCAAAGTGTTTCATGGAAGCTGATATCCTGTTGCCATTTGTCTGCTTCTTTTTATCGCTCCATTTATCCCTATTATGACTGAAATATATCAAACCATTTCTATCTTACAACATTGGATGAGTTAATATACACATAGTTTTTCACATAAAGAGAAACTATAACACAACACATCCGAAAAAGATAACAGGAGATTTTACATCGATGTGGTCTAACTAAGGTTTATGAACCCATAAATTTTAATTAACAAACCTACCTACGTCTTAAGTTGACTGATCTGTGGCCTTAAATGTGTAAGTAGATTTTCATATACAAAAGCTGCGTTCATCGTTAGCTCCATCTTCTCATGAGACGAAGGTAACACTCACCAAAGACGTGTTCCAGTATGCTTCACTTGGGTACCACCTTGATATTCAGGTGTATGTTCTTTATAGCATCTTATAGTAGAATCGAAATAGCTTTGTCACGTTAACTGATTAGCAGTTCTCAACAGCGTAGGCTGTTTTTGAACTTTAAAAAATCTGAATTGTACATTGTACAAGAACTTTACATGTTAGATGTATAAGAATGTCCTGCGACTTAAGACAGGCATTCATATATATCGTTAATTACAATGTCAGTGTGTAGCTGCTTTATTATTGTTCTTATTAATGTTATCGATTTCTTTTCGTAAAATACTAAAATAATTTTATATTTTCTAAGCACGCTGTATTAAATTTTTATTCTTATTGAATATTATTGGCATACAACTATGAAACTTGCAATACAGATTAGGACTGTTTTATGTGGTAGGCTTCGCATTCGAATTTATCGTTATTATTATCATTATGAGCTAAAGTATTTAGATACAGTTTTGGTGATCTTGTTGATTCTCTGCTATAATATTAATTCTATCGTGCTTACTGTTAATACAGTCTACGAACTAAGACACGTGTTCAGAATATTTAAATATAGAAGAAGTTTATTGAAAACTTATCTCAAGAGGACGTGAGATAGTTATCCACAGAATTATTGTAATGTTTTAAATAAGGCTAATAACGAACGCAGTCTCCGTATAAAAAGAGCCTGATTGTCAACAGACTGAGGCCAACAACCAGTCAAGTAATTCAACTGTGAATTTATTACTTAACATATAAAGTATTTTGTCGTTTTTGTAAAATCAACTAGTTTTGTATGAATAATTCGATTAATATATGCCATGTGGAAAAGTCTATCTATTATGCCAACTGAATAACATCCTTTAAAAAATGTCTGACCATCTGGTGATGTTTACAAATTATACTAACAGAAAGAGAGATGGATTACTAACAATTATATTTTCTTTATAAACTTTAGTATATTGTGTTCAGTAAATGTGAACTAAAGATTCATATCTAATTCATATTTATTTCAGGAGTTTATTCTTATGACGTCAAACCGTTTCGTAATCATGTGTTTCTATTTATGAGCACTGACACTTTCCGCTTTTTCTTAATGCCCATTCTACTGCTAGAACATCTTTCGACTTATAATATTCTAATGGTTGGTGAGGCGCAACCATGCGAATCCACGTGTGGCGATGCACGTGCTCGGCATCATCCCTCAAGTCCGAATAACTGGCCTCTAACTCACGCTGTGGTGATCACGTGCCACAAGGTCTAGCGACATCTCTTCCCTTGTTTATAGTGGTTATTATCTTAGTTCAAGCTCCCAGTCTTTCCATGGTTGGCCTCTAGCCCTAGTTTCAGCACTTCTGGTTTGCCAGCTGTTGTATGGAGGTTTTTTCCCCCGATTATTTAAGTCATATACTTTCACACATAGCTTGATCCGTGACGAGATTCCAGAAGTAAAGACGTACTCTTTCAGGACTGATTCGACAATAATCGAACACGTTTCTCTTATTCCGCAGATAGCAAAACATTTAAGATACATTAATGAAAACGACTAACATATTCTTACAAAATATCGAAACACGCCAAGCGTATTACCTTATCAAGTATACGGGTATACGAGTGACACACACACACACACAAATACACTTTCCTTTCGTGTTTTCCATACTTTTATCATACTCTTTTATTCAGTTTTTTTTTTGAGAGCCTGAAAATCAAATGAGATATGTCATCAATCACTCTTTTATGTTTGATCACAGTTTCGATATAACTTTTTTAAATTTCATGACTTTAAGCAATGCAACATGGTACAAAGGATATTGCTGTATTCCATAAATTCTATATTATTCTCGAAGATCATTATGAAAATTTATTATTACTACATCATACTTAACTAGAGAGAGTCATAAAAGCTGCTGAATTATTTTTCTTATTTGATGGCTTAACACATACTACAGGATTATAAACTTTTGATAGTTTAAAGGATACTACATATAATAGATCTTGTTGTCTCTCAAATGATATAAATAGAACTATTTAATGTAGACAAAGATATCTCCAGATCAAAATTTCCAAATTATCTTTCAAATGCATTTGATAACTTTTCTACGTAAATATTCAATCAGCTAATACCGGTTTCTTATTGAATTATTTTTCCTTATATATTTTCCCCTCTTTCGACATGAATAAATTTATCATAACTCATCTCAATTATATTTTAATGAAAAAGCGAACATGGAAAATTTATGCAAGTAGCTCTATGAGTTATGTCATTATTTACCAGAGTGTGAATATACGAATTTCGGGTAACTACACTTTATAATCTATATGAATTTATTTATGTAAATATCAGTTAAATGCAGAGTGAGTGGAGTGGAGACCATTAATTGTTATCTTATGCTTAATTTTTGTTTTTTTTTCTAGAAGTTTCTGTACTGATCATTGAATATATCATTATAGATATAACCGTTATTAAAAGTGGTAAAGTTTTCAGATTTTCTTTGACTAGTTTATTATTTCTTTTACCTTTAGAACAGGCACGTACTCCTAATCGATGCTTAATCTATTTATTTATCCTTTTCCATGTGCTAGATTAATTTCCAAATAAATTCTAAATGAATAAACTTGTTACGACAGTATTTATCACATCTGTAAAGCATACAGTAGAGTGAATTTAACTATAAATCTCTTTTAATCTCCCCAACCGAAAAGGTTCAGGTGGATAAAGCGATCACGCTGCCCAGCCGTCCGTCTGTAGAGAGATATTTTCCGCACGATAACTAGAGTTAGTTTTTAAGAGCAGATTTTAATCAACTTCACAGTTCATTTCCTTTGCAGCTGAGAAAGAACATACAGATTTTGAGGACAAAATGTCAAAGGTCAAGGCCATCATTTAAAAAATAGAAATTTTGTTTCTATGCAAACGGAAAGACAACTACAAAATCCAAATACACCATATTTATCCAATTACCAAAACCAAATGAAACAAAAGGATAATGGCCAGGAAGGCAAGATAATCTACTGATTCCTACTTCTTTGGTCTGGCATAGCCTGGTGGTTAAGACGATCGACCCGCAATTTGAGGGTCGTGGAATTGAAATCCATCCCCAAAAATATTTGTTTTTTTCAGCCGTGAGGGCATTTTAAGTGGAGGTCAATCCCACTATTCGTTGGTAAAGAGTAACCCAAGAGTTGTCGGTGAGTGGCGTTGACGAGCTGCCTTTCCTCTAGTCTGTCACTTCAAAATTAGGGAGAGCTAGTGCAGATAGCCCTCGAGCAGCTTTGAGCGAAATTCAACAAAACAAACAAATGAGCTATTTTTTATATAGCTATAGTTAAGCATAAAGTATCAATCATTTTATTTAATAAGATTATAGCAATAACATGAAACTAGTTGTGGTAAAACATTACAGCGCTAATGATGGTTTAAATCATAACATTATTTGCTGGACATGTATGGGTTACCAGTAAATATAGCGTTCAATAGCATCTGCACCTGTATAATCTATCTGTTTCACACTGATATCGACAAGGAAACTGGGTGGTTGTTTATTGTTCATAAGCAGAATGCCTGTCGTATGACGGGAAATAGCGATTCATTTTTCTTTTCAAAATTATATATAAATAAATGTTTTATGAACATGTTTTCCAAACATTAATTATAATCTAGTAACAATATATGAATGGAGAATAACTATCCTATTTATGGTATTTCAAGAAAACAAAATTTTTTATGTATGTTTGGTCATCTTCTTTAAATATTGCTTGATTAGCATTTTGACTTCTGTATATTTTTCAGTTATGTTCAAATGTTCTTGATAAATTCTCATAAACTGAAACATGCGAAAAAACTGATTCTGGAAGACATATTTCTACTTGGTCAACTGTTTGGCCCTGCAAATTATTAATTGTGACGTTAAAGGCAGTTAATTTGGTTATAACTTTCGACGTCTTCTCTTTGGGCTGTTTTCCTGTTTTTGGCTTTGTTAGCCTGTTGAGCTGAAGAAGCACGCTTTGATTTGGACATTTTCAAAATTTTCAAAATGTGCTGCGGATTATTATAGAGTAGTAGCCGAAGCTTCCGACTGGACAAAATTTGGTAATGTTACGTCGATGTGTCTCCTTGATAACCAAAGCAAACGCAATAGCGAATTTCAGCCAATGATAATAATTTTTGTGCGCCAGCAATACCAAGCGTGGGGAGCGCGTATACCCGATTCGATTTTATTACTCATCACAATCTTTACCAACCTACCCTCAAATCTAATTATATGTCCAAAGTGGTGTATCGTTCGTTATATATGGCTGGAAGAATTTTGAAAAGACAAAAGCACCGTCGTTTCGTGTAAGTTGGATGTCGATCGGTACTGCAACGGCCGAGATATCGGCGTGACAGACGGACGGTTTTCCGTTTTTATGTAGTAGATTTATCAACTCAGGAAGTGAGAGTGTGTACGTATATAGAGATGTAAACTATAAAACGCCGTATAAGCACAACATATTATAAAGTTATCAAGGAAGAAATAGGAAAATATAATCACACTCGCATGCAAAGAAAATGCTGATTTCGAACTGAAAATTTCAAGTCATTGAAAAAACAACAACAAAACACACACAGAAAAGAAAACAGTCGGAGCCTCAAAAAAACCTTATCATTATTTATTTTATGTTTTAATTTTAGAAATACTTGAGATATACAACTTGTAAGAATCGAAACATATTTACAATAATTACTAGATAGAATATTACGTAACATTTGTATTGTTGCGTCAGCGAGGTCACGTGACTAGTATCACGCCACGTCCTTTTCGAACCTTCGTGAATTATCGGGAGACTACTAGATTGGGTAGTCTGGTATATATAAGACAGTCACAACGTGACGGAAC
>NW_013665832.1:451828-456497 GCF_000517525.1 Limulus polyphemus | reverse complement strand
AACGAAGTTACGGAAAATTAACTAACGAACGGAGACGTAACAGTATACTTTGAAACACTTTATCTACAAGTGAGTAGTTTTGATGCAAAGAAAAAGTAACTATATAAGTATATAATTTATTTTACATTACAGAGGGCACATGCGTATTTCGTTTACAGTTAACTGTAAGCCTAGAATACAGTATTAGAGTTCTTTATGTCTAGAGACATTATTACTTTGTGGCAAAAATTCGAAATTGAACTGATTTTCTGAATCTACATATTTTCCTAACATCTTGAATTGCTTATTTTGTTTTCATCATAACCATTCATTAATGAATACTGGAGTAATATAGGTGTTTTAAACATCCCATAACTTAAGATACCAGGGTCAAAACTTCATCATTAAAATGAAATTCAAGAAGAAGTACGGAATGTTAACAAAAGCAACAAATCTGCTGGGGAGATTATTAAGTAAAAATTAAGCTCTACCTTGTATATGTAAACATAAATCATTCATTTATAATAGATGTAAACTATTTATTAATTACACATATGTTTAGAACATTAACCTGAATTAAGTAGAAGATTTGACAGATTTTTAAAAATCCTACTTATAATGCTAAATTTTCAAATACAGGATAAGTAAACATTTATCCACACTTTCTCTCTTTCAGCTGTCATAAAGTAACTTAAAGTGATACATTTCATTCACGTAACTTCATTCGTTATCACAAGGAAATAAAAATGCTTCGATTAAAGCTTTCACAAAAATTTATATTCCATTACAGTTAGGAACCTACAATGAAAGGCATTTATAGATAGTTTGCTCTTTTGTTGTACAGTATGACATTTTAAAGGTATGGTATGTGTAATTGATACTCCTGGTCAATTCTTGTCAGCCTAGTTATTGGGGCTTGTTTATATCAAAGCTACTAAGGCTATTTGTTCTGTCCCTAATTTTAAACTGTCAACTAGAGGGAAGGCAACCGGCCAGCAGGATACACCGCAAACTCTTGGACAACTCATTATCAACGAATGGTGGGATTAATTGTCATATTATAATTCCCTAACGACTGAAAGGGCGATATTTGCACCATGTTTTGATCCCGCGCCCTGTAGATTGCTAATCAAGAGCCCTAATCACTGGGCTATGTCCAGACAAAAAACGTACTTATGATTTACATTATGAAGGATATATAGTGCAAATGATTACGCCAATGCAAAGCAAAATTTCCCTAATCTTCGCTAACTGTAACAATATTGGATTGATAATGCTGGTTTGGTTGTTTCTGGATATTTACGCAAAGCTACTTAAGAGCTATCTGCATTAGCCATCTCAACTTTTAAACTGATAGACTAGATGGAATACAGCTAGACAACATCACCAACTGTCGGCAAATAATGGGATTTGACAGTGACCCTTATAACTTCCCCATGGCCTCAAAGTGAGAATTTTTTAATTTTTTGCAGTAATGGGACGTAAATAGACTCATAGTCAGGTATACTACTACTACTGAGCCCGCTCCCCCTCTAAGACAAAGTTTGGTTACGTAAAGTAAACGATAATAAGCTATATCCAAATAACTCATGTCACAAAGGAATTGGTCCGCCAATGGCTCAGCGGTATGATTGAGGGATTATAACGCTAAAAATTGTGTAGCTCTGTGTGTAACAACAAACAAACACAAATAAATTAAATGGTAAATAAAGGTAATAGAAACTACAACACCATGGAATGTAATACATGAAATATAGAGTGGGAATTTATAGGGTTAAAAAAAAACCTAAAATATTAGTAAAACCTTTAAAAAGAAATTATAACGCATGAGACAAAACAATATATAAAAGGTTGGAATATTTTCCTTACAAGAACTTTGATATCACATTCGAAAAAATATAACTTATGTAGATATATTAAGCAGATTAGCATACTGCCTTTTAACCTACCTAAATAACCTATAATTGCGTGAGTGCTGTTTTATTCTATTCTTCCCATTACCTAGACAAAATGGTTGTTTAAACAATAATACTAGTTCTAGTTCTGCTCTAAGAATAAGTCTCTCTCTTTAAAGAAATAAAAAGGATATATGATTCAAGCCCGAAGACATGATAAATAATACTTTAGTCGGCGGTAAGAAACTCAAAGAAAGTTCATTTAGTAATTCATCGTCACGCAAATATGAGTATAACAATGCTTTTCTATCCCCACCCTGACGCTCTCTTCTTTCCAAGATTTTTTTTTTATCCCCATATAGTTTAAAAGTTGAAAATTTTGGCACAAAAGTTTCCTTGCACGTGTGTTTTCCTAATCCCATATTTCGGTGATAATTGACTAGGCTTTGTAATAAGTGAAAAAAACAACTCCCTTAGAGTCAAATAGCGCAATAAAGTGGTAACTTGACGAGGGTCGGGAACTTCATGGTTCATGGGTTTTCAAAGACAAAGAGATAAAAAAATTAGAGGATACACGAACCATGAAGAAATAGAAATCCGTCCTCTATAGCTGCTAAAGATGATAGCTGGTAGGTTAGGGTGTATGTAACGTCGAGTTCGTTAACTCTACAATAGACATATAACGATTCGGAGAAGTGACTTTTCTTGGAGAAGCATTATTTCAGCCCCCCCCCCCCCGTGGCATAGCGGCATGTCTCCGGACTTGCAACGCTAGAAACCGGGTTTCGATACTTCAAACAAACAAACAAACATTATTTCAGCGAAGGTGGACGTCTAGATGAAAGTAAGTTGTGATGCATATGATTAAAAAAAAGGAATGTAAACAGGTATCTTATTGGTAGTACTACAGTCAATTTATATGTTTCGAAATATCTTAGTGATTAAAATTAATACGTAATGTTATTTTCTGAGCGTTTGGCAAATTTTCTAACGTAATGTTTTAAAACAAACCTGCGATAGAAGATTCCTGAGGTAAACCATTAAAATATCCCTATGTCAAGTATATATTATCTAAAATAGAGATACATAAGCACAACTGAATTACAGAAGTTCATTTAACTGCAACAGCATCATTAGCTAGCTTGCAGTTTGAACTATCATCTTTGGGCAACGGATATAAAGTCAATTTTTTAATGTGGAAGAAAATTTCAGAAAAGTTTTGTTCAGAGCACTTCAGTGAGTTTTTATTAAAAATTTGATGAGCCACATGATACATATAAAACATATAAATATTAGCATTTTTTTATTTATAAATCTTGCCTAGAATACCTCTATAAACATGTTGCGTCTAAAATCTTCTGTGTAAAGACATCTTCTTCTTTAAACAATTTTCCATTGGATAGTTAAAGTACTTAGCACTTGACAACCACAGAGTATCTTATAGCGATTGCAACTGTATGTTTGTTTGTTTGTTAAATTTCGCCCAAAGCTACTCGATGGCTATTCGCACTAGATGTCCCTAATTTTGAAGTTATAGACTAGAAGGAATACAGCTAGTCAAGACCACCTACCGCCAACTCTTGGGCTATACTTTTAGCAAAGAAAAGTGCGATTCACAGTCACATTATAACGCCTCAACGACTAAAATGGCGAACATGTTCGGTGACTGGATTCGAACTCACGACCCACAAATTGCGAGTCGAGTACCCTAACCACCATTTTAGGTATAAAAATAGTTGTATACTTTGTGAACATGTTCTGTATGGAGCGTTAAATGGAGAATGGCAGAAAGTACGAGATTTTTGGTAGGTTAGATTTTTATTTTCTGAACAGATAAAATTGAGAAGTATCTATTAAGAATGAGCCCCTTTGTAAATCACCTTAAAACTTATAATTTTCATCTTGAAAATATGAATTGATACCGAATATTCTCTATGAATCTTACTTTTTCTCTTTTAATGGATTTGCATATGTTCTTCATTTCTAGTACTCTTTAAGAAAGAAGTGAACCAGGCAAAAAAAAAAAAAAATGCTACGTATAAGCAGAAAATTATAGAATATATATTTTACATGTAGAACAATTGCCGAATATCATCTGTTCTCTCTCATGTGTTCATGTTCATTTTTTTCCAGCTTTAACTAATCTGCAATCTTCAGTTATATTGGGTTAAAATAAAACTTTTAAAACAAGACTTTCTGATTATCACAATGGGAATTGACTGGGTGTATATTTATAATACACTTACAATAATGATTATTCTTTGGGTCCTTTCTAATCTATGGCCCTACATGGCCAGGTGTTAGGGTGCTTGACTCGCAATCTGAGGGCCTCGGGTTCGAATCTCCGTCCCACCAAACATGCTCGCCTTTTCAGCCGTGCGGGCGTTATAATGTGACGTGAATCTCACTATTCGCTAGTCGTTGATAAAAGAGTAGCCAAAGAGTTGGCGATGGGTGATGATTAATAGCTCTCTTCCCTCTAGCCTTTCATTGCTAAATTAGGGACGGCTAGCGCAGATAACCCTCGTGCAGCTTTGCGCGAAATTCAAAACAAACCAAACTTTTCTAACCTCTCTATCCGCATAACACACGAAAAACCTAACTCATTCAGAACTTGTAGTACAATAGTCTTGAATAAAGTAACTCACTAATGCAATAAAAGGCAACGAGGAGCTCTTGATGCGTCTAATAAGATTCAGTATTCTAGAAACACAGCGTGGTTACAAGTAAATAGACACCACCTTTTCAGAAAAAAAATGAAATTTTTCAGTCATATTCACATTAATTGATACATT
>NW_013665832.1:422950-450975 GCF_000517525.1 Limulus polyphemus | reverse complement strand
AAATTAGGGACGGCTAGCGCAGATAACCCTCGTGCAGCTTTGCGCGAAATTCCAAAACAAACAATACTCCAAGGCGTAAAGTGTTTTAATACACTAGGTTTGTATTTAGAAAATGGGTATTATTTTCTGTTTTATCTTTCTTTACGAGCAAGGTGTACTTTTCCAACTACCTCCAAACTCCGTGAATTTCCTCTTGAGATAAGTTCATTTCCTTCTAGTTGTGCCATGTTTTTATCTGATGAAGCAAGGGAAGTAATTATATCACATATTCAGATTCTCTCACTTAAAAAGCGTTTCCGCTTCACTCTGTTTAGTGTTAAATATGCTGTATAGTATACTTTAGAACGATGATTTAAGTCTTTTCGGCTTGTGTATTACTTGACTAAATCTAAACTTTTTTACGTTCCAGTATATGAATTTTTTATTGCAATATTACTCAGATGAATTAGTGGATACTTGTGAATATTTTATTTTTGTTATACAGGAAATAATAAAAGAATGGAAATCAAACTATATTTTAAGTCATTCTCAATAATAAACAACACAGTTCTACTAGTTCTCTGTTTATCATAGTTTTCTGATGATTTAGTTAGACAGATAGATAAATAGACATTTTTTTGAAAGTGATACACGTTCCCTGGTATTTCAAGTTAAATAATCTGTCACTGTATAATTTTCATAAGTATTGCAAACAACCAAATAGAACAGTGCTATTTTCAAAGGAATGTGAAAGCAATAAATAACCTAGTGTTATGATTCTTCAGTTTTGGCATGCTCTAACTCTAAGTCGTACTTATTTATCAAGCCTAGTGTATCACTACCATCACTTCATAAACCAAGCTAGATAAAAATTACTTGATTTCAACTTTTCTATAGGTTTCTACTGTTCTTCTATTCTGCTGATTTGGTGATTTTCATTATTAGCTTTTTGTGGCTGTTATATAATGACATCTCTTGTTACGATACTTCTAGTGTCCTTGTTACGCCTAAAAGCTCAGTAAGAGTAAGAAGAACTTGTCCTAAGGTTTTACATCTCAGTTGTATTGAGGTGCGATGTTGAACAGTCTGATATTTCACTTCTCTGTTTAGGGCCTGGCATGGCCTGGTGGTTGGGGCGCACGACTCGTAATATGGGGGTAGCGGGTTCGAATCCCCGTTACAGAACATGTTTGTCCTTTCAGCCGAGGTGCGTCATTATGTGACAGGCAATCTCATTATTCGTTGGTAAAGAATTGGCGGTAGGTGGTGTTAACTAGCTGCCTTCCCTCTAGTCTATCACTGATAAATTAGGTACGGCTAGCAGAGATAACCTGCGTGTAACTTTGCACGAAATTCAAAACAAAACAAATAAAAAACCATTTCTCCGTTCACAGCTTGAACTATCTGTCATGATATTGTAGAAAACTGACCAATTGCTTTATCTGCTTAATGATAAGTTTGAGTTTGTTCAGACTTCTATTCATCTGTGTTTTTGCCGTAACAAAACTCCATTGCCTTCTCTGTCTCGTAAGGTTTCAAATATTTCGTGTACAGTTTGACCTTTGTAATAGCGATTTCTTTCATATTTTCTCGATGTTTTTAAGGCTATCAGAAACTTGTTGAAGTTATTTATCCAATTAGTCCATCGTGCTCCTAACGATGTGAAAACCATGTCCACTTTGAATGGTATAAATTATGGAGATGTTACAAAAGTGACCATTTTCATACTAGAAATTTCTAAAGCTGATTATGACGTAATAGTCCTTACTTTTTCTGTTAACTTTTTTGTCTTATTTTACTCGTTGCCAGATTTAATGATGCCTTTTCAGCCGCGGCTGAGCGGCTCGTAGAATGTCTCTGAGATTATATTTTTTAAGTACAAACTTTTAGCTCATAGCTCCGTCACCTCTTGACCGATTTGCGATATAATTACAGTTATGGACTCAGAAAGTTAAACTCTATCGATTGATGGATTTGACCACGTCCAAGATCTCATAGCTTAATTTATTCTAATCCTACCTAAAATAATTTCAAGTGCCGTAGCTATTGAGGATTCCCACTTGTTTTACATTAGAATACCTATACAATATACATAACATTGCTTTACACATACAAACTCTTTGGATGTAGTTTGAAACGCCACATTACTCAATAAAAAATGATAAATCATTTTCGATTCACAGATGAATCCCTTTTTTATTATTACATATGTAATTTCGGTTTCTTTTCGACAACGGTTGGTAATGCTACTATTTCATCTTGGAGAAGTAAATTTTTGAGTTTTTTTTTCTCAGAAAAACCTACAGAAGAATTTTTACATGATAATTGTGTGGACTATTTGTATGACATAGGGTCGTAAAATGATAAGATTTGACCTTATATCATCTCATGAGAATATTATTTTGTATCTTGTTGCCCATGTGATTGATAAGATGTTCAAGTAACTTGATGTTTATCCTTCAATATCATATTCTGTCAAAATTGCACAGGGATAAAGTCCTGAATAACTAACTGCTCTTGACCAGTAGCACCTAGAAAGCAGTCTCAATTTGTGGAGTTTCTGACCAAAGAGTACAATGAGCGAAGAAGACACATACACAGATGTGAGTGTATCTCTGGTGAGATCACTGGGTAAAAAACAAAAAACAAGATGCAATCCTCAATAGCCGCGGCTCTTGAAGTTCTTTTATTTAAGATTAGAGTAAATTAATCTATGAGACCTTCCCCCCCCCCTTTTTTATTGGCTATATTTTTTGCGCCAGCAATACCAAGCGTGGGACACGCGTGTACCAGATTCGATTTTATTACTCATCAGGATCTCTACCAGCCTACCTTTGAATTGAAATTCTTTTAGGCAGGATTAGATTAAATTAATCTATGAGACCCTGGGCGTGGTAAAATACATCAATCGACGGGTTTAGGCTCCTGAGTCCAAAACTGTAATTAGATCTCAAATCGGTCAAAAGATAACGGAGCAATAAGCTAAAAGTTTGTACTTGAAAAACTTAGAGTCATTGTATGAGCCGCTATGCCGCGTCTAAAAGTCCAAGCAGAAATTTTCAGAGCTGCAGAAGCATGGACCATTGACAAGCTATTTTAAAGTGCCAAGAATACTACTCACCCTGAAGCCACCAAGAGGCGAAAGCTCTAGCAAAAGTAGATGTATAAACAGTGAAGTACTGGCCTCATAAATGTCAGGTGCAGGCTAATCTCTGGATGGTACTCCGAGTACTTCTTCTCAGGAAGATGGATTATTAGAGGAAATATGACTAATAAAAGACCCAATAGACGAGCTGCAAGACTTTCCAGATGTAGATAAAACTGTGGAAACCTACAGAAAGTCCATAAAGTTAATCAGAAGGTGTTGCTGGAGTTAGCAAACATCTTAGATGGTTTTCTCTCTGTCTTCAAGTAAGGTCTGCTGTTGAGCCATGTATATATTGTCCATATTTCATTTCTGTATTGCTGTATGTTTCTTTTCTTGTACATTTCGTTTTGGCTACTGTAAAAATTATTGCTCTGTTTTAAAGTTTGTTTTATTTCAAAGTGAACGTATTGATGTGATAAAAGTTGTATTTTCTGTTATGATTCAGGTTAGTTTGGAATAACATATCTGCCCTGGACCATAGCGAATATGACTCTGAGAATCATCACCTCTTTAGTTGTTATACTATTCTAGAATGATTCTGTCGTTTCATTAATACGTTAACCATTTAGTCGACTTTGTGAGGTTACCGATCCAACAGTCAGACGGGAAGACAGATCAATCACTAATTTATACTCTTGTGATTGGTTCAGCTAACAGATGTGATACTACTCTATAGACATGTTCGAACTTTTGATCAGAGTACTAACCCAGGTTTTAAAAAAAGCAGGCTGACCTTGAAGCAGCGGTAATATCGTTAGAAGAAGAAGAAGGCTAACAGTGCTAAAGCATCTAAGCGTACACAATGTATATGTATATATAATTTGTTTACTATGACACTTTTTGTGCATGTTGACTTTCCACTCGAGTCACTGCATTATAGTCCACATGCCAAATTCCTTCCAACCATGAGCATTTTTAATAGTCTCATTACAGAAAAATCCTCCATACAAATCCTTTGAACCTATTGTTTTATAGATAAAAGTCATCTGTGATAATATTCCCTCATTAGAAATATCCCAGTCCTATGAACAAACAAACCATCACCATACAGTAACAGGTAGTAGCAATAATAAAGGAAAGAAGGAAACTTGGCTAATGCATACAGATACACAAATACACCATACATATAGATACAGAAATGTGTATATGCAATTATGTATTTTCGAAAATTTGAGAAAGTGTATGGAAAAACACTGTTAATGTTCATATCTATAAGTCATTAAATGATATTCGAGTTTTTATTTAAATTGCTTTGTTAGGCTAGCATATACTTCCAACGTATGTAGCACGCATGACGTACTGGAACACTGGAACGTGAGAACGAGAGTACACACTGAGCCACATCATACACTAATTCTTTCTCTTCCATTTGATTAATTCTTTCTGAGAAACCTACTCATACTCTCGTCTGCTTAACACTCAATACCTTCTCGAATAATTGAAGCAGACCATCAATGTACTGTCATCTTCTGACTTGAAATACTATCTAGTAACTATTAGGTTTACTGACTAGCCGCAACAAGGTCGATTAGCTGCGAAAGAAACAAGTACTATGATTTGTACCTCCGTGAGGATAAGGCTATAATAATATAAGATCAGGTAGGAGTTAAAAGCTGTTATAATAATATAAGATCAGGTAGGAGTTAAAAACTGTTATAATAATAGATCAGGTAGGAGTTGAAAGCTATAACAATATAAAATCAGGTAGGAGTTAAAAACTGTTATAATAATATAAGATCAGGTAGGAGTTAAAAACTGTTATAATAATAGATCAGGTAGGAGTTAAAAGCTATAACAATATAAGATCAGGTAGGAGTTAAAAGCTGTTATAATAATATAAGATCAGGTAGGAGTTAAAAACTGTTATAATAATATAAGATCAGGTAGGAGTTAAAAACTGTTATAATAATAGATCAGGTAGGAGTTAAAAACTGTTATAATAATAGATCAGGTAGGAGTTAAAAACTGTTATAATAATAGATCAGGTAGGAGTTAAAAGCTATAACAATATAAGATCAGGTAGGAGTTAAAAGCTATAACAATATAAGATCAGGTAAGAGTTATAAGCTATAATAATATAAGATCAGGTAGGAGTTAAAAGCTGTAATAATATAAGATCAGGTAGGAGTTAAAAGCTATAACAACATAAGATCAGGTAGGAGTTAAAAGCTATAATAATATAAGATCGGGTAGGAGTTAAAAGCTGTAACAATATAAGATCGGGTAGGAGTTAAAAGCTGTAACAATATAAGATCTGGTAGAAGTGTTTGCACAAGTTAGTGTACATCCGTAAAGTACAGAGTAATAACAGGACGTGTTAATATTTTTTTTTTATTATACATACAAAACTAGTTTCGACCAATCTGTAAATTATAACATATTTAATGTACGTGTTCCTCCATGCGTTTTGATAAATGTTTAGAAGCAGCTTGTGATGATGGAGGAATTTTCTCTATAAGAACGGAAGACACGTGCTCAGCTTTGCACTAAACAAAACAGGCAAAAACTTTTAAATGCATGTTTGAAAACAAAACAAAAAATCCTAAAGTGAACGCTGTCACGGATGTTGATGTGCATGTGAACTATCTATAATTCATTCCAAGGATAAAGCTCAGTAGGAAAAAAAACTTAGTTTGTGATTAGCAAAATACGAAATTAAAGATAAATATTAGGTAAATACAAAATACCATGTAAGGTAATTTACAATGAAGTTAAAATCCATTATTACGGGACAACAATTATCTACATGGAAACAAGTTTCAACACTGTCACGTGTTCACTTCATTCCAATTTTGGAACAAAGAGGACACGTGTGTCTTTATAATAAATGTGTGGTTTTATTGTGCAACACGTGCAAAGTTTACGTGGACAAAAATATATTTAATTTTGTATTCAATAACCATTCTCCTTTGTTTCTTTCTTCGTGACATCGTGATTATGACTACAACTGGTAGTTTGTGACAGCTATTGATATTTACTAAATCTACTCATGCAATTCTCGTGAAAATAGTTCTATTACAAGCTGGAGGTGTGCCGCTCGAATGCTATTGTTAATATATTGTGTAACGAGAATGTATGATTGAATACCTCTGAAATAGTGTGATGAACATAACCGAACATGCTTACATTCAGACTGACAAGTTTGTAATTTTCAACTGTAAAAGTACAATATTGAATTGTAGGAAGATAATATTTTAAAGACTTCTTTAGGTTGCATTATAATCTAAACCCTAACTGAGGTACAATTTATTAGATTACATCTATGTCCCTAAACAATTCCTTAACTGAAACACAACGCTTCTCTGTCCCCTGAAAAAGAAAGCTCACAAACTGTAAGTTTTGTGCAAATATTTACTCAACTAAACATTTATGTGTAACTGAAATAAAACTTTCAAGTGTAAAATATTAAGTCAAAAACTTGACAGTTGGAAGCTTACTTTTCCAAAACAGGTCCGAAAGCCGCCTGGAGGGGTCACCTGTTTTAACCACTCGCACCACTATACAGTAGTGTGTTGTCTGTTAGTCAGTCATTAGACTATAAAATGACGTCACATAAAGGATGCTCAACGTTGCAATTTGTACTGTCGTGACGTCAGTAAAACGTTCCCATGTCATGAATCACGAGAAAAATTATGCACTCTGTAGGTTACAACACAGCATGACATATGAATCTCAAAAGCAAGAAATAAAAATATTTGTTACTCTTAATTTTGGTTTTATTTAATCTTGAAACAGAACACTCTCGGGAATCCAGCGGAAGTACAACTAGTCCTAAAGTTGTTACTTTTGCTTAAAGCTCGAATGACGGAGTAAATGATACTTTTAAAAACAGAGACACTATACAATCAGACATATTTGATTATATCTTCTAAATCCTACTCTGCTATTTTGTTCTTGAAATGTCCAGTAGTAGGAAACAATATAGTTTACTAGGTAAATAAATATAATAAATGTTTTGGTTTAGCTATGTCAGATAATGGTTCTGGTGTGCAGCATTTACAGCATATAAAAGCGTGGATTCATTTGGGTTTATAAAAACAAAATTGTTAATTAATATGTCATTTTATTACATCAAGGTTTACTAAGTAGATACACACATATTGTATGACAATCGATATTAACAAACACCTCAGATTAATATAACAGCTTGTGCTATAAACCTCATCCTCAGGGATCTTTTATAAGGTGTAAGTAAAAGTTGTCTAGTAACTTGAGTAATATAGCCTAACGACAGATCCAATTAAAGCACTAATTTAAAAATAAATAGAAATACATAACACGAACTTCTCAGTTTAAAGTCATATTTATGACTAATGTGTTGTTTGTTTCATAATATTTGCGCAAACTTACACATAGGGTTGGCTATCCACGCATAGCCGTCCTTAATTTTGAACTGATAGATTACAGGAAAGGCAACTAGTCAACACCACAAACTACTAACTTCTAGACTACTTTTTGTCTGACCGAATACTGGGATTGGACCGTCACTTTTACAGCGAGTCAACAGAGTGCGTTTTTTGCAGTAATTATCAGATGCACAGTCTGAGTACGCTAAAAATTAGACCACACCTGGTCCATCACTGTTGTATGAAAACAAACACAATCAACGTGCAGCTCCAGACGTCATATCAACTTAATTAAATAAGAACTTTTTGTCCCAAAACGTCATTATTTTGAACTGGACGTAATTTGAAACAATTACTAGTGTTAACCAAAGTTAATGTTGATCAACAAGTGAAGAACAAGTGAAGAACTTAACCACAAAAGAGAAAGTAAAAACAAATAACCTCCACCGAGCATACGAGGCATGCAGCAGGGAATTGAAATGATTTATTTTTTGTTGTTAAGTACAAAGCTACACAATGGGCTATATATGCTGTATTTATTGCAGGGATCGGGCCCCGAATTTTAGAGTTATAAACCCTCGAGTTATCGTTGAGTTATTGGAACGTGAATCGAAATGGATTTCAACAACTCCTTATTTCGTGTGTTTTAATGCCGAACTAGCAGACAATACACAGCATTTCTCGTCTCGGTACAATGGTTTGTGGCACCTTTAATATTATAACTGATATACTTGGTGGATCTTCAGGTGACTTGGATATTGAGTTGGGGAGGTTATCACTTGCTCTATAAAAATAATTGTTTTACCAAGAATATATTTCTAAATGATTTCCTTGTTGGGATACCAGTGAAAGTTGACTATGTTTCTATAAGTACATCTTATCTGTTTGTCAAGACTCGTTGAAATAACGCATATTGTCAGTTTTAGTGAGTACTTAACAAGACTTGCTTTTTGTTGTACCCAAGTAAGCGTTAGCGTCTTATGTTTTTACTTATTTATTCTTCAAAGGTAATTCGTCACTATTGCGATTTTGGTTTTCTTTGAGTTAACTGTAAATTATCAGCCAATCAAAGCATATACATTATTTTATTTCTGCGGAGGTAACATAGAAGTGTGTAAGTTTCGAAATAAGTTTAAACTTTCGTTGACCCTACATTTAATCACTTGTGATAAACTTTCTAGCTTGTAGTTGAATAATTATACAACCTAAACCTTACTAAGGCCATATATTGGGCTGTAGAGTTGTTATCCTCTGTACAGTGTGATATAAAACTGACCTTTTTACGATTCGCATTATGTTTTTTAACTCTTTCTCGACGTAGAAAATAAACTGAGACAACGTTCACGGAAGAAACAACAAAAAGTTTAAACACTATGATAGAAATGATAACACTCTTATTTTTACATATTTAAAGTATATTTGTCATGAAATAGCCGCTTATAAAAATAATTTTGACGAAGTTTCTTGTTTGAAATATCCTCATGAAAATGCCTAATTATACGTTCAACAATCGCTTACGTTTGTATCTAAGAGAAAAATTCCAGATCATGCTTGTGAATTTCGATACATACAAATATTTCAAAGGATATTTCAAGTATTTGAAGCTATTTTGTTCTTTTTAAAAAAAAATAGGGCTAGCTTCATTTCTTTCAATTATTATTCCACTGATTCTGCAGTTTGTGACACACATTTTGCTTCTAAATACAATTATCTCCACTAACATATAATTTTAATTTCTAAAGTGAATCATGGATCTTCCTCACCTGTTTTTGTCCAATAACATATTCCTGTTAGACCTATTATTTCACAGTCGGAGAAAACGTGGTGACATTCCACTCGCTAATACATGACGTTACTTAGACTAAAGCTGGAGACACAACTAGGAAGAATACAACAACTTCTCGAAGTAAATTCTCCCAAAGTGCATTTACTTTCTTGAAAAGGTGAGTTTCTCTAAGATGCTAAGTTTATTCAAGATCCACACATTGAGTAAAATAAAAATAAACCATCAATGAATTTCAACTGCTTTAAACTCTCTAAATTTACTCAAACTAATTCTATCTTCGTATGTATTAACCTCAGGCGAACTGACACTAATGCGATTTAATTCATTTTAAGCCTAATATTACTAATCCTTCGTTTGGACCTAAAACTCTTTTGCGCATTATATCTATTGCTGTAGAAAAAATAAGTTTTATTATAGTGAAATAGAAAAAAGACGATTCAGTTTATGTTTGACATTATGTGAAATATAAGTCCAATAGTTAACGGTGATGTCGCAGTTTTCGATTACGTCTTACATAAAATTCAAACTGAGCCGCTGAAATTATAAATTGTTTTAATATCAAAAACAAAAATCACTAGTGGGTTTGTTTGCTTCTTTGTTTGAAGTTAAGCTCAAAACTACACTATGGGCTATCTGTGCTCTGCCCACCACGGGTATCGAAACCCAGATTCTAGCGCTGTAAGTCCGCAGCCATGCCGCTGTGCCACTGGAGAGCTTACTAGTGGGTTAGGATAGCGGAACAGGTAATGCTGAAGGGCGCATGATTCGATTGGTCGTTGTGTGGCCAAGTGACAAGATAATGATAACAGTGAGTGCATGAAGCGCGTCTGGCTTCGCCTATATCTATCTATCTATATATATATATATATACACATATATATATAAACCATATCCACAAGGTCGGCTTACGTTGCTCATTGTTCTGTATGTTAAAAGTTATCCGAGAGCTAAAGACTGCCTTGTTTACACACCTGTCTTGTTGGAGGTATATGCTCGTGCGCGAACCTCTTTTGAGACTCAATAGTTTGCCTAAAACTTTCTTTACGAGTCCATTTTTTTGGCCAGTATAATGTTTCTTTACTAAAATAATGTACAATCTTGATTGTTTTGCTCTAGTTAATTTTCTTAACAGGCTTTGACTATATATAGATCTCAATCCACCTCTATAAGAAATGAATTATCCGTTCTTTTCTGATATGGATATTTTTCACCAGTCAAAATCTGCCGAATTCCCTCCTCCAGTATCTAGTTCGACGACTCATCAGTATTATACAAATGGTGGTTCCATGTCACCAAACTCCTCCACGAACTATCTAAAGGAAGATGCTTTGTGCATTGTGCCATACAGTGATATTTACAGTTCATTAGAAAATATGGGTTCCTTTTTTGAATCGCAAACATTAGGTTCTCAACATCAAAATAGCTCATCCTGCGAACAAAAATTGGAAGAAATTCGATCACAAACAACCATAGTTCACAAGAAAACTTCTACCAGACACAATATTCAGAAATCTCGCCCTATTCCAGTCGTGATGAAGAAGCAGCGCCTCGCAGCCAACGCCCGTGAACGAAGCCGAATGCACAGTCTCAACATTGCTTTCGACCGACTGCGGGAAGTGGTCCCTTCAATTGGAAGCGATAGAAAACTGTCCAAATACGAGACACTGCAGATGGCTCAAAGTTATATCTCAGCTTTAGTAGGAATTCTGGAGAAAGACTAAATGATTTTGTAAAGATAACTTGATAACGTAAAGGATAGTTATTAGTTGCATTATAGGTTTATAGAAGAGTTGAGAAAAGTATTTTTAATTGCAGATCTGGATTTCCTCGTATAGTCGATATTTTAACATAAAAATACAATAAGCTTTTATCCAAACATAATCTAGTATATTTCTTCAGTATACAATGCAATGTTCCTTACCAGTGTCAGACACCTTTGCATTCAAAGGTACTTTAGCTATAAAGCACGATAATTATCAGGGGCCTTATGACTTAGTCTAAAAGTGTAATGTCACAAGTATTTTATATATAAAACAAAGTGATATTTTGTACTGCTATTTGTTGTGACATACCGAGAAAGTAATAATAAAAGTACATGAGTAAGGTCCTTCACACGAGCCCCCTAGTAGCACAGCGGTATGTCTACGGACTTACAACGCTAGAAACCGGGTTTCGATACCCGTGGTGGGCAGAGCACAGATAGCCCTTGAGTAGCTTTGTGCATAATTAAAAACAAACAAACAAATCCTTCACATGAAAAATAGGATTATTAATACAATCCGTTAATGCATCATTGCCGGGTATGCTTTATTATTTCTCAATCCGTTTATTGCGTTATTTTAGGGTTATCATGTTTGACAGAGCTGACGGATTAAAATTTATAGCTAACAAAAAACTAAAAATTATGCGAAAAGCTTGTTCTTTTATTTGTTTTGTAAATAGAAACTATACATCTAGATTAGCTTAGTACGTTTAATCCGCTTTATATGATTGACATTTCTTTAAAGATGTTAGAAATGCAATTTGTAAAAGTCTTATAGATAACTGACTAAAATTATTGGATGTTAAGCATAATACACGTTCATTTAAAAAACAAAATGTTCACTCACGGTATTTTTGACGATACAGAGTTCTGTCTACATATAAGCACTTTAATGACTTTAGGCAAAAAGTAGTAATGAATATTTTATTTAAAATTTCTAAAATTATATATCGTACTACTGTTGTTATATCTTTTATTCGCACAAATGCAGTCGGACTAGTCAAAATGATGGCAGCTTTAAACAACTTGGTGCAGATCGATCTTATTCCTAGCTATCGGTGTGTCAAGTTTTGAATCACTTAACAATTTTGCTGTACATAATATAAAATGAGACAGGTGGCTTTACGTGTGACAATGTGTACATGAAATATACTTTGAAAATAAACTATTTCTTTTCCTTTTTGCATTTATAGTTCATGTTTAGTTTTTGAATAAAAACATTTATGACCTGTATCTTCTGTGAAAAATGAAAACTTATTAGATCTCATCTCTTTAAATTTTAAAAACTGAAAATAAATCATCATCATACGTAACTGCATTAATTAACGCCATTTGTTTTTCGTTCACTAAAACATTATTCATACACAAAAACATTGTATAAAGTATATCTTATCTTAAAAAATATGAGAAAAGCAGTAATTATTGGCAGTGTTGTGTCGATATATAAAGCAAATATAATTTCAAAATATGATTACCTACGTACAATAGGAATATCTTACCTTCATCTTTCTTCTTGGTTGGTCATATTTTATGTTAGACATGTTAAATTAATTGTATAAAAACTTAGCTCATTAGATGGCATGAATATTAGTTTATGAGTCAACAGAGTAATTTATACATGGATATATTTTATGAAGTTACATTAATCTTTTTTCACAAATATAATTAGTAAAACAAAATTATGACTTATGCATGAATATACGTTATCAAACACCAGACATTATCAAATATATAAGGATATGTGCCAGGAAATCATATTATGGCTTAAGCATAGACGTGCGTACGAAACTACGTTACAGAATACGTGTACATTTAACTTAAGTTTTGAAACAATATAAAAGTTGACAGCTACCACAGCTAGCCAGTAAGGATACGATGCTGCGAAGTAAGGAGTTATTGAACAGTCAAAGACAACTGGTTATAGTTATTGAGGCATTTCAGCTCACCTGTTCGTGCTCAAACTCATTGTGGATAATGGGCTGAGAAAGCTCAATATACGCTTTGATTTGAATTATCAGATTGGTCACCCAAGTTAATCACTGTCGTCCAAGTAAACTTCGAAACGTGTTGCAAAATGAAATAATTCATCTGGAATCAAATCATATATCCAGGGCTTTAAGGAGAGTACAGGACTGCCGATCATCTCATTCACTGGACACAAGGAACTCTATGCTACTGAATATCATAGACTAACTACAGCTTTAGAGTCTCTCATCACAGCTAAAAATTCAAACCAGAAGATTTGATAGTACAGTATTGACCAAAATGTTTACATACTATTCTATATTGATGTTATTATCTACATGCATGGAGTAGTTATTGAGTAGCTGTCCGAGTAGTAACAGAGAACGTAGTATATGATAAAACAATCATGTACGAGTTGCTATTCTGGTCTGTATAATTTGTTTTGAGCATTTGTTCGTCAAAACACACATTCAAACCTGTTTTGTATAAAAAGGTGTACTTTTGGTATAACTTTTTTTTTTCGAAACAGATCGTCGCTTTGTTCAGAGAATTTCTCTTTACTTGGTATAGAGTCATGCCTTCTCACGTATCAGAAATTATAGGGCGTCAAATTGTTCGACTGTCCAGAAATGGTATGAAGCAAACGCACATTGCCAGAACAGTAGGGTACCAGCAGTGTAATGTATCCATGATCCTGAAACGTTGTTCCAGGAAAGACTACTGCCCGAGATTACTGTGTTCTGATCAGATTGACACGTCAAGGTCGAAAGATGTCTTGCAACACTTTACGACAGAAATGACATGAACACATTCATTCTATGGTATCCAGAAGAACAGTGAATAGGAGACTGACCAAACAAGGTTATTGTGCAAGAAGGACTATCTACAAACTGATGATAACAAGAATTCATCGCCGTCACCGTATTACTTTGGAAAGACAGCATGCCAACTTGCAGTTAGGACACTGGCGACCTGTCATATTTTCAGATGAGGCCTGATTCCGGCTTGCTTGTTAAAACTGACGGTAAGATTCGTGTTCGTCTTGTGCCTGGAGAACAGATGAGGGAAGACTGTCTTTCCCAAAGGGAACACATATTAAATGTTACAGTACATGTTTAGGCAGCTAGTCTTCAGCTACTAGCTGAGTTGCAGCGCCTTCTAGTGAAAATTTGGGATGAAATCAAGAAGGATTACATCAATAACCTTATCGACAGCATGCTACGTCGCCTTGCAGTGGTTATTAGAGTAAGAGGAGGACCAACCAAGTACTGAATGTTTAATATGAACTGATACAAAGTTACAGACGCTATTTATAATAATTTGATGTTATAGTTTGTCACTATATATGTTTTGCTAAGGTTTTGTTGTGATAGGTGAAATGCTGAATTACACATCTTTCTACAGGTGTCTGATAGAATTGTTTGCTGTTTTAATAAATCGTTCATGGTGTTATAGAACCTATTTCATTATACAAATTACATATGTAGATGTTCAATATAATATGAATTTCTTAGTTTAACATCGCTAAGTGTATTTGTATTCCATCTTGATAATAGTTATCTTATGTGTTACAAAATATGCATTTTGGTCAAGAATGTACCAGCAGAAGAATCGGAAGGAAAAATATGGAGAACGATCAAGTAAACTGATGAATCTCACTACTTTACCACAACTTGGAAAACATTCTTCATATTACTGTGTCATCTCAGAGAAAGTGGTAGGAGATATTATTATGATATGGTCCATTATCGTTGTTTTGGACATGGTTTGCTGGAAACTAAAAATTAATCGTCTTAGGCCTTCTATAACATTCTAAGAACTGCTTTAAGACGCTTTTTAAGCTACTCAAATTACCTGACTGCCATTTTCCGCATCTTTCACAGGCAAGGAATTTACTAGTATTTATTACGTCGTCTTGGGTTGACCTCTGGCTAGCTGGGCGCTGTGTTTTCTTGGGGCAATCCAACTTTTGCATTTCCCGAAATATCTTGCAAACGCTCTACCATCTGAATCAAAGTGTTAGTTTTCTAATAACTGTTAGAAATATATCTTTCAAACTACCTGGATATCACAGAAGGATGAATGGTTTGTATGCTTGTGTTTGGATGTCGCTTAAAGCTACACAAGGGGTATCTAAGCTAGCCGTCCCTAATTTAGCAGTGAAAAATTAGAGGAAGGCATCTAGTCTTCACCACCCATCGCCAACTCTTGGGAAACTCTTTTACCAACGAATAGTGGGATTGACCGTCAGATTATAACGCCCCCACGGCTGAAAGGGCGATCATGTTTAGTGGGAAGGGGATTCGAACCTGCGACCTGTATAAAACGAGTCGAGCGCCGTAACTACCTGGTCATGCCAGGCACAGAAGGACGCTATTCTTTAACTCTGACAACGCATCTTGCCATAGAGTGTGCAATACCTAACAGTGGTTTCAGACAACAAAAGGTCATAATCTGCCTTATCCGCTCTAGGACGTATTTGGAGCGCCACCATAGTGTGTATAGAACTGCTTTGCATAAAAGAATGCGAAGTGTCCGTCTATTCCACCAAGTCTGTAGCAGTTGTTGGGAACAAGTGCTAGTAGCAGATGTGACTACAGTTCTATTAAAATAGAATTCCATCGTATAAATAACATACACATCCTTCTCAAAGTGTGTTGTGTAAGTACTATTGGTGACATAATTTATGTTTGTGTGATCTCATACAATACAAAGTATAACTAAACACAAGTTTTTAAGTACAGTAAGATATATACATCAATATATTCGCTTTAAAAATTATCATGATTTATCAATGGATACATATGTACTTACATGAACATAAGTTATTAAGAATATTTAAGAATTACACAGACATGGTAAAGAGGTATGATTTGTGTACGAATTAACGTTATGCAAAAAACAACAACAAAAATCGCTTTTATATAAAATAATGTCACGTTGGCCAACTCGTATTGCAATAAACCAGACAACATGACATGAATGGTTATAAAAAAAAACCAGACCATGTATTTACAAACATTCATGCCCCATGGTCTGGTTTACATACAACCATTCATGTCATATGGTCTGGTTTATTTACAAACATTCATACCACATGGTCTGTTTTTTTTTATATAACCATTCATGTCATGTTGTCTGGTTTATTTACAAACATTCATGCCAAACCAGACCATATGACATGAACGGTTATAAAAAAACCAGACCATGTGGCATGAATGTTTGTAAATAAACCAGACCATATGATATGAATGGTTGTAAGTAAACCAGACCATGTGACGTGAATGGTTGTAAACAAAAGTTCAGTAAGTTTTACATGAATAAAAAAAGAGAAAATAAGTATGATTTAAAAACAAATAATTTTTAAAAGCTTGTTCAACTTGATTTCAATATTTACTAACGTATTCCGCTAATTCGTGAATTCTTCTGAATGATAGTAAAGTTAGTTCAAATAAAAAGTAATAATAAATCAATAAACAAAATAAATAAAACGTGTTAACATGAAATGGGTAATGACTATTAAATCTTACTTAAAACTCTGATCTGTAAATTACTTCAATAAAATTGATAGTAATTGAAATCCACACCGTAACAGTTTTTGGTCATAAAAATTGTTGATAGATGCAACACTTAGACTTACTACTATGTCTGTTATATAACAGCTGGCCTGATTAGCACATGTATTGAGCAAAAGACCTCGTCAGCACTGGATATAGCATATATGACATGGTTGACGTATTGTAGCATATTCTCCTATGCTTTAATTCACAAACTCATAGAATTTACACCACATCATATATTCTAAACGTACTTAAGATAAACAACCTATTTCTAAGTTCGTGCTACAAAGATCTTAAAGAAATGAGTAAAATGTTGGGTAATCTATTACTGTAAAATTACTTTAATTCACAAATAACTAGCTCAGGGCTGCTTTCCACTTTAAGCTAGACTCTTGAACATATGTGAACATTGTTCTTTGTGTTTATAATTTTACCACTATTCTTAAGCCTAACATAAAACTTAGGAAAATCGAAGAGAGATGGAAAAGAGCTAAAGCAGACTCCATTAAAAGAGGAAAGCCTGATGAACTATGCAAAAAGTTTGACGAGAGAGAGAGTTGAAACACTGAAACTGAAAATATAATAATAAAATTAGTAGCAAAAGGGAAATAAAAGCACGTTTACACATATCGAACTACGAAACTTCTTACACACTAAATCAACAGAACTTCATAGTGAAAAATTACTTGTCTCAGTAATTGACAAACACATCAATGTTTTGTTTGACACTTTAACTAGAACCACGAGTTCATCACTGGACTTGATTACTGAATATCTATCATTATTTGCTTAGTCGTTTATTATTCTGATGTATGCAACCTCCTTATGATTGGATCCAAGGCATGCATATTACAGGGTAGTAACAGACACAAACAACCTTTTCAATGCATAGAGCATCGTATTAATGATCTGATGCTAATTAACGTCGTGTGTAAAGTGTAAACAGTTTATCAGCACAATTATGTTTTGGCAATATCTCGGAATAGATAATCAATTCATAAATAGAAGTCATAAATTCAGCTTCATCTATGATGCATGACATGATGTAACATGCGGTGTCATTTAAACATTTTATATAGGTGTTATTTTCATTCATTATAAAAGAACCAAGGCTGGAATAATCAAAGCATTAAACTAAACACCAGGGTATCAACTACAAACAAGCAACTCAGGCAAACAATCTTCTTTCATAATTTCAAATGAATATTTTTGTCTGATTTTATTTACCTAAATTAATCATTCGTAACGAAAGTCAGCACTTGAATCCATTACATAATAATTTAAAAATCGTAGGAAGGATAATCGGGAAGAAATGTCAGAAAATAGAGTTTTTAAGCTCAAATGCCTAACGCGTAGTGGATTTTTTTATAAACACTGCTCATATTAACAATAAACATGGAACACTCCTAGGAGGTTTAGAATTATTCCAAGAGTATTTACGCCATAATGAACTTTAAAGTTAATAGTATAGTGAAGGCAGTATTTAATTATCAGTCCGTCAAATTCTTCACTAAGTTTCTAAACAGAAAACACTATAAAATGATGAAAATATCCCGGTTGTTATAACAGAATCAAATCTTATGTTTACTGACACTGTCTTCAGTTTACATTTAATACAAAGTATATATCTAAGTAGTCTCTAACCAGTTGGGACACATTCCTTCCGGGAAACTTTGACTCGGTGGAGAATTACGCACATGTTGCTAAACATGTCTTAGAACATAAGAAAAAAAAAACGATCAACTACAATAAGGTAGATATTAGTAGCTCTGAGAGACAATGCAAGAATAGGTTACAATACAGAAAGAAAAGTCTCAATAAAAAACAGCTCATTTTATTAAACTTTACGTTATTATCTATATCTTAACTTTACGCCTATAGCTTATCATTTCAAAATATTTTTGTCCATTTTCTAATAGCTAGAAAACAAAACTCTATTTATAGGCACGATGACGTTATGTAATAGAACAGTCGTATATAGACGTGAGGAAGAAACACTGTAGTGTATACAACGAAATACGATATGAAACAACATACACAAACAGAAAAGAACTATAGGACAATTAATTAATTTAAGTGAAACAGATGTCTTGATGATTAACTCGAAATGTGTTTAAGATACATTTGTAAATAAATTAATTGGCATTTATGCACTGGTAAAATATTCATAATAAGTAGTTGCACAATAAATAAGATTCATTAAAAACAGGACATAGTCCTAAAAAAAAGACGCAACCCAGATTGTTTTATCAGTATTGAATCTTTTTTATAAGTTTTATTTGTTGTACAGCTATGTACCTTTGTATATATATTTTAATATGTAATTTGTTTTGTACTGAAAAGGATTCGAGGATATCGCAAGAACAATTGCTATTCTTTGAATTATATAGATTTTTTTCAAATCTTGATTAGAATGATATATTTGAATCACTATCACCCAATCAGGTATTAGATAAACAGCCGAGTAACCTAGCAGTTATAATTTGGGTAAAAATATAGGGTGGTCCACGAGTAACAAGGCTACGTTACATCTTGAATGTGATGTTTTATGTTTCATTATCAACCGCTACAGCAAGAGCGACAGCAGCAGTTATCCATTATCATTCACGTTTGCATTTTCACTTTGTTATTTGGATAGAGACTGCGATAGAAAGTCAAAGGGTTATCACTCTCGTGCAATTTAGCAATGCCAAACATGTGATACAGGTGTTTCTAGAATACATACGTACTACTACTAACACGAGTAGTTTCAAGAGGCTTTACTAATAGATACTTATAATGTTTGGACTGCTACGGTAAAAAACAAAAAAAAAACACCCTTGCAACTACAAACATGCCCCGCACCCCAGCTTGTTTTATCAGCACGGAATCTGTAAGTTATCTGTTCAGTTAACTCAGCGCTATCATTTACAAGTCACTCGTATTACAAAATACTACTAAGCAAAGTGTCAGCACTACATATAGCAGATAGTGTGGTTGGCATATTATTATAAACTCTTCTTTACTTTCACGGAAGTTTTTTAATTACAAATCTAATCACTCCTCCCCTAAATCCGGGAGCTTATTACGTTAAAAATGGGGGTTTGATATCTGTGGTGGGCACATATCAGATAGCTCAAGGTGTATCTTTGCGCCTAACAACGAATAAATAAAACTAATAAAGTATTCTACCACTGAAGCTGTGGTTTCTTGTTTAAAAATCCTTACCCTAATTCTGATGTGTTGTGACATACATACAAAACTAATAAAAGTTATACTTCATTGTAATCCAGTTCAAACAATAGTTGTTTTCAAGAAGATAGAATCTCAACCATTATCAGCTTTCGTGCCTTTTCACTTAATCCTCTTATTAATAGTAAAAACAACAATAAACGGAAGCTTATCATAGAACAGCAAGAATCAAACTGTTAAAAATGTCTGTGCCTCACTAGCTAATTCAACCCCTTCCTTTTTTTTTTGGCGGTAATTTAAGTCTATCTGCTGCTACATTTATTCACGCTACAACTATGTTATAAAATATAAAAGCTCACTTGCCACAACTATTCCTGTTCTTTTAATTTGTTAGATTTCCAGTTTTCTCTCCGACAATTTGGCTATTGTTAAAATCAACAACTCTGTATCTAACTCTTTTCCGTTACCAGCGTTTGTGCCATAAGATTCAGTACTTAGCTATTACTGTATGTCTTCGTTAACGAGCATATTTTCCTTGTTTAATAAACACGAAAGGCTATCTCACATTGAGACTAGTACGAAAATTTAAGAACTTAAGAATGAAAGTAAAAAAAGAATGTACAACAATATGTCAACAATACTATGTCTGGCATACCCAGTGCTGACGAGGCCTTTCGTTAATACATATCTGGTAATTGTTGAGAAGCTGTTTATATTATTGGTGAAATGTAATTTTTATTAAGTTATATGAGTCAATTACAAATTAGGATTAGGATAAGGATTAATTACACAATATTATTCATTTATTTATAAATTATTTACCACTGTTATTATTTAATTTTTGTGTTTGTGTTTGCATGAATTAACTTTACTCATAGTTCAGCTAGTCTTATTGTTTCCGGAGCGGATCAAGCACCCACAGTGTTAACGAGAGAGCACTACATTAATAATTCTAAGAGCTTAAGAATCAGGGTTAAAGATAAAGTATAACAGCATGTCAACCACATTATACCCGCCCTTTTCCAGTGCCGACGAGTCTTTTCGCTCAATACCAGTAAGCATAAAATCCTAATGTAAGTGAACCTGTTGGTGATTTTATTCCTCAGTCTTCATATACCTTTTACATGACTTCCATTTTGTTCATAAGTTTCCTCATCATTCACATTTTAGCATACATGACATGAGTATGAACTTATATTTGCTCTAAATGTGAATTATCACATTATCAACAACAAGGGTGTATTTTCTGGAATTACATACCAGTCTCACCTTTCATTTTCTGAAGTGCAATCAATAAACCTGCAAAAACAAATTATTTAGATAGTATAATATCATATAACATTGTTTTAAACTAAACAGAACGATAACATTTAGATGTTAAGCCTAATGATTCTTTGTCACTAAATACTGTTTCGTAAAAGCGTTCATGTTAAAAGACTCCTTAACACTGATATTCTGGAAAGTTAAGTGCAAATAACGGATAAAGAGACAAGTTTACTGAACTACCTAGTACTATATAAGCTATCACAAATGTTTCAACTTCTACTATGTAATCAACGTGTATCAGCTTTCCGATAACCAAGGACGTTTCTAAATATACCTAGTTTAGGTTTCAGTATAGAACTAACATACAAGAAACTTACAGAACAATTTAACTCCATAAGACTATACCTTCAGGTTCGGTAGTTATAGATTACTCAGAAACTTAGGGAAGTCAATTAAATAGGAGATACTAGTGTGCGAAAGGGTATTTATCTTAATTTTCTTGTAGGGTATTTTCTTCCTGTCTAAGTTATCTCTAGCTTCCCTCCGGGCTAAAATCCTGTTGATAGATACAAACCTAATAGTTCTGTAGCCTAAATATATCACACAGTGTTGTAGGCATAACTATGGCACTAAGAGTCAGACAAAGTAGGCATGAGCATACCAAGTGACAGATGAATACAGATAACATATAGCTATGTCGCATTTGTGTTGACAGTCTTAACACCTGTGTAGTGGATCGATGTCCCGAAGATGCTCTTTTACCACACCTAGAACTAGAAAAGTGGTCGTTATCTGAAGTCTCACGAGACAGCCGGTCAGAAGTTATGATTTATTAATTGAATAACTGCAGCTAATATGGAGGCTTAGGGAATGTAATTGTGAATAATAATATCGTTAAATCGTTGACAAGTTTTAAAAGTGAAAGACACAATTGACGTTAAAAGTAGTTTATGTTAACAGGTAATTGGGAGTAGCATTATCTGTAGAGTTCGGACCAGGTACGATTCCATTCAAGTGAAACTTAACAAAAGTGTACTTTCTCTATTTAAACTTTTAATCACATAGTTTATTATAGACATTCTTAGATTTTCTTTTGGAAAAATAGATTATTGGCATATTTTTTGGAGATCAGAAGAACTGTGTGTGTGTGGATGTGAACTTAAAGCCTTTCGACCTGTCTTGTCTATCTGTTTTAAAAAATGACGCCCTTGGGATTGTATTTCAATAAGGTTAGTACTGGCTGCAATCCACAATGTGAAACCAGTCTATTAACAGCACACTCAGCAGGTTTTCTGAGGAGTACAAAAGGCTCTTTCAGACTAACACGGTTAATTGTTTGCTTCTTTTCAGACAAATTATTTTAGATAGTTATTTGTAGTTCTGACTGGTATTTTAAATACTACAAAAGATTCATGCAACCTTTTGCACATATAACAAAACCAAAGAAATTATACATTTATTTATTCGCGAATAACTTAGAAACTGTGTAAAAAAAGAATTTTGAAAACAATTACAAGAAACTCCACTTTAAGTAGTTATGAAATGATAATTACAAAAGTTGTTTTTTATTATTAGATCTGGAACAGAGGAAACATTGAATTCTACTAGGTTTATTTTGTTATAATATAAATCTAAAAGACTAATTATGTAAAGTATCAGTATAAACGGGCAGTAATCCTCTTTAGGTTAAAACACGTTAAATTTTATACAATTGAGTTTTTAAAGGACGATTGCATCACTTTGAGGTATCAACAACTTATTGCTATTTATGAAGCTCTGACTGCTCTGTTTAATCTTAGCCTCAAGTAAAGAGTGTAATATGTACATCGACAGGAGGCTGCCATTAGGACTGCAAGTAATCTTTCCGAGCTTAATTAAAATCCTGAATGTAAAATTATTAACTAAACAGTAACTACGAATGAGAATATTAATTTAATAGCTAGAGTTTTGAAACTGAAGAGCTTTTGGTCATAACATTAAATATATGATTCCAGCATTATGTAATAAAAAACTATGTTTTACCTATAAAACTTAGAAAGGTTTTGAAGAATAAGAATGATATTTCTACTACTAGATCAGACGGATCCGTTTTTATCTTTGGTAGCTTAGTAACAGAGGTTAATACACGAAATTGGATCCTTACGATCGCTACATTCATTTGTTGCACAAAAAATTTACGTTTTATATGACAGTCACGTTTCATTTAATCGTTTGTTACGAAGTTAGTGTAACAAAAAAAAACTGCATAGAAAGAACATTATATTATTATAATGTATCTCTTGTTCAGGCAACCATCATCCAGTTCGAAACAAAATATATGATATATAAGTATATAACATGATTCCGTTAAAAGCGATGTAAAATCTATGATGAAAATTCTGGTGTCAACTGAGTCCTTAGCTCCCAAAATTTGCAGAAAATAAACTTTACCTCCACCTCCATCTATTGCATTTTAGTACTTTGTTTTTTTGTTGAATGCATCTGGGAGGAATCGGCCACCAAGCCCCCCTCAATTGGAGCCAGACAGGTAGCCGACGCGGTCACTTTCATGATATCTCTAGAAAAGATCAAATATCTGATAGAGCTAAAAGTGGCGCTATAGGTGACAAGATGTGAGACCGCCTTAAATAGATATGTACACAAAGAATGAGGGGTGGTCATCTAATCCATTCAGCCATTAATCATGAAGACTGAAGGGTTTCCATTCATCTTCCTGTCGATAAGAAAGAATGAGTCTTGAAACGTCATGTGATTGACGTCTTTTTTTTTCTCTTTACTGGGCGGGTTCTCCTGTATCGTAAACTAACAAGCCTGCTTATTTAGTTTACTCTCTACATTTTCGTCGTTATGCATATTAACACTATCTATACAGTGGAAGTTCTCTCCCACTAAAGTTAAATAATTCAGTCATTAAAAAAACAACAGAAAAATTGAAGTTTAACGTTCTGGATAACGAAGCTAAACAACTTTTTAACATTTACTATATTATAAAATAAATATATAGATAAAAAGTTGACAATAGAGAAGTTAATTATGCAAACAAACTGGTAACGAGAAACTTTAAAATTAAAGTAATCAAATACATTATTAGTATAGTGAGAGGGAAATATATTATTAAAGAGGTTTCTAGTTACGATAATTTTTAAGTCATGTTAGTTTCCTTGCCACATATGTTGTTTATTTGAACCATTAGTGAGCTTAACACTGCGTTAGAGAATATTTTTTTTTCAGTTTGAGTGTACAATTTTTGAATTTATTTCTATCGCTGCACAACTATAGCTTTTAGTTTCTGCGTGTCACCAGTTTCATGTAAAGAAATCCATAGGTGTCTATTTTTTTTTTTTTTTCAGTTACATGGCAAGCAAGTGTTCCTTCCACTGTGAATGAGAGTCCACGCGCCTGTAGTCACAAAGTCTGTTAATTGAGAGTCTACCGTTTCTCTGGGAGGAACATGTTTCATCTGAAAGATGCGGACGTCATTAACGGGTAAGTTTTGCCCACCCCACACCTACATCAGGAGGCTGGGCAGTTAGTTAATCGGCACGCAAGGAAGCAGTATTCGTGCCACGTGTAAGTCTCGTGTTGCGTGATGGCTGAATTCTAAACTACGCCTCATGACAGGTGTGTTTTGGAAAACCTTAAGCAATGATCTTCATTACCGAAAGCTTCCAGTAATGTTCAGACAGCTAAGAAAATGGATATTTGTGCATACTACTGGATTTCCTAACCTCCTCTTTCCCAGTTCTGTTCCACCCTTAACAAACAAAGAAAGCTCATTGATCTTCAGGTGAATGAATACATGACTTACATTGAAATAAAATCTGCCACCCTGGGGCACGGTTAAAGCAAAACAAAATAAATAAATGTCAGTAAGTTCTCTACTGAAGTCATTATGTGCAATTCATCATTTACGTTGTCTTGCTAAACGTTATCGGCTTAAAATGATTATATATATATATTTACAATGTGCTGAACATTCGCTGAACATATTTGCAACATGATTTGGGCACCTTTTTAACTGCCTGCTTATTCGTGTAGCATTTTAAGTAAGTGTTTATTCTTTCAACGCTTAATTTAACTCTTAAATATTATATTGAAAGTTCGTTTCATCACTTCTTGATATTGTTTTTGGTTTGATGCATAATTTGAATTTATATAATTAGTGTTTACGAAAAACTAGCCAGATTCAATTCGAACAACACAAATTCCACTAAAATAATAAATATTTATGAAACAGAATTGCACTTTTAACGCATAGTTACAGTTTATGTTGCCATTTTAAAATATGCGCTATAAGAACCATGAAATTTTTACTTTCAACTTATTTTGTTTTAAATTAGTTGACTTTAAAAATCAGGATTTTTTCCATTTAAAATGACAGCCTACCAATAAGTAGACACCTACTTCAGAAATAATTCAGTTTTCATTAAATAAATAAGTGCGAAACAAACGTACAAGAATATCATTAGTATAAAGTGGATCTGTCTTTTTCAATATCTAAGTCTAAGAGGGGATTATACATCATATTAACAAGACGTTAAATTTGGGCCTATGGGATTGCACCCATTCCTGATGAAGAACATGGACGAGGGTGTCCCAAACAGATGGTTGTTTTGGAAGCTTTCGTATAAAACAATCAAGGGTGGACTACAGAGGTTCGATATGATTCATATGCAGCGATTGTTCTAACCATGTGTCAAGCAACAATGATCGTCCCTTCGCGTGTCACCCGCTGTGATAGTCCGGCTACCCAAATCGCACCTCACGCAGTAAAAGAAATGCTGTTTTATTATGTCATGGATTGCAGACCGTTCAGCGGAAGTTCCTGGTAGGATAGTCGCCAAATCCAGATTCTCCCACTGTCCGATAACTGTGCAAACATAGACTCTTCTACAAAAAAAAAAAAATTGCAGTGTCCTAAAAAGCAAAAAGGGCGTCCTACTGCTTTCAACGTACGATATTGCTTGCAGTGAGAAGTGGTTTCCGTCTAGCTACTCTGCCTTTGTAGCCCATGCTATGAAGATAACTTATGGTGTTATTGGGACACACTTTTAAGAGTATTAGCCGTTTGGCATGGTCCAGAAGTGGTTTCCGTCTAGCTACTCTGCCTTTGTAGCCCATGCTATGAAGATAACTTATGGTGTTATTGGGACACACTTTTAATAGTATTAGCCGTTTGGCATGGTCCAGAAGTGGTTTCCGTCTAGCTACTCTGCCTTTGTAGCCCATGCTATGAAGATAACTTATGGTGTTATTGGGACACACTTTTAAGAGTATTAGTCGTTTGGCATGGTCCACTTTCCACGTTTCACACCACGAAAGCCAATTCTGTTGTTTTTATTATATCTGGTTGTGCAGAAACTAAACTGTTATTTACCGACGTGACTGTAATTGCATGGTACCTTATTTACTGTGGACAACGGTATTGCACGTGACTTGTCGTTTTCAAGCTTTGACCATCCTCCAATCGTCCAACTATGCGTTCTTGTAAAAATATGGTTAATTTTCGAGATCCTTTTGTTCGTAGCAAGGCTCGTTCCATTCTGTGGTCTTTATCAAGCTATACCTGTATTTGCTTATGACGTCACAGAGATGGTCGATTTCTATTATCGGGGTGTTTAGTTGGTTATTGATAGACCGTGTGTAGCGTACGGTGGCCCGCCTGCTAACTTTTAATTGTTAGTTTTCACCTAGTTTAGTTTAACTTAATAATCGTCCAAATCTGGGTTTCTTCTCGGACAAAAACATTTCTACAAAAGACAAGAACAATGTAAACTTTTCGTTAAGACTCGTGAACAAAGTGTCTATTTGTTTTGTTTTAATCGAAAAGCTGAACAAAGGACTATCGTTGTTATGTCCACCGCAAGGATCAAGCCCCAAATGTTACAAAATCCCCAGGCTTGCGATTGACGTACAAAAGAAAAATCCTCGGACTAATTTTATTTTGCGATTCTGAATTTTTCTTCAAGCGAACCAAAAACTTAAGATGATTATCCAGTTAAATCCTCGTAGAGACATCTTAACATTTCACTCTAGTTTTCACTCATATCTAGTTTTCTTTAAGGCCAAAACCTTTTATTAGCTGGGGACTTCGTCAGGCACGCAAAACGTTGTTAAGTATGTAATAGTAAATATTATAAAAAAGCTCTAAAGTTAAAAAACAATAACATCGTATTTTTTTATAATAAACAGCCCAAAATTAAAACTATAAATATATTTTCCTACAATGGCTTACTTCGATTACATAATGATTGTTCTGGTTCTCACTAAGTGCCAAGGTAATCTTGGATAATCATCTTTGTTATTTTGTTTGATAAAAATGTATAGTACAGTTAATCTTTGTGTAATTAATCGTTTTTGATCCAAATGCCAAATTGCGCGCATTAGATTTACTTAAACCCAAATTTGTTTTAGATGTACTACGTCTATGATTTAGAAACTATATGCTTGGTTCTGAACTTCAAGATTTCATGTATTTTATTTCCCTGAAATGTAAGAGCGGGCGAAGTTTTGGTCTCTGTACTCAGACCTTCATTAGGCCTAATGAAGGCTTCGTAGCAAAAACCAAATTCTCTATAAGAACTTCGAATCCAGTACAATCTGTACAATCTACTATGTTTAAACCTCCTTTAAAACAGCATTCGTTATTGCATAGAATCACTGGTACAACTAAGTTCCTATTATAGTAACTAGTGGATAAAGAGATGAGTTTGGTGGATTAACGGAATTAGAAGTACAAAATTTATTTAATTTTCTTATTAATTAAGAGCATATATAGTGGCTCAAACTGACGTCTTCGACTTAGTTTTATTTGTCTGTCTTATACTTGCATATCTTAGGTTTTACATATCTCAAAACATATAGCTTGACTTTGAACTTTCTGTCGATTTCGTTATGCTATTCGTTTGCTAGTTTGAAGACAAATTGTTTGACAAAAATTTAAAGTATAGTCAATCTCTGTGTAATCGTTTATGACCAAAATGCTAAATTGCACGCATTAGATTTGCTTGAATCTAAATTTGTTTTAAGATGTACTAGGCCT
>NW_013665832.1:414157-422040 GCF_000517525.1 Limulus polyphemus | reverse complement strand
TGCGCGAAATTCCAAAAACAAAAACAAACAAGATGTACTACGTCCATGATTTATAAACTATATTGTTTACCACAACTTATAGAGTATGAAGTCTTGAAGCAAAGACATTTTCAGTGTTTTCATTGTGCATCAACCTCGCCTAAAGCTTACGGTCCGCTATAATAACAAATATCTACAAAATGGCATAATTGTTACTTTGACGTAATCTAGAAACATGAGTTAATATCTACTTTCAAAAGTTCAAGCATTGAAACGAACAGGAGAAAGGAGTTTCTGGGTCAATGTGATTATAGGTTTGATAATAAAAAGACAGAGTCGAGATATCTATAGCCTTCAGAGTAATTGTGTGCATAAGTTAGATATATGATGCGTCTTTCTAAGGTCCAATACAACTAACCATTAGGCTGCAGGTCAGGCTTCCGGTTGTTTTCAAGAAATAATGTGCAACTTCCGGGAAGTGTATATGCCTTAAAGGTACACATTCAATTCATTGAAGCTCGAGCATCGTAACTCTTAAGACTGGATTATTTTGATCATGTAGGTCTGAAAAAAATAAGCACATATAAAAAATAAGAAAAACAAAAGAAGAGAACAGCATGCTATGTGATTAGCATCTTATTCTTTTTTTTTCAAACCTTAAGAAAGCTTTACTGTTTCCTGCAAGCACAGGAAGCCCAATTGTGCAACTTATCCCTTTAATTACTGATCGTTTGATTTCTTTGCTTACTTGCACAATGTCTTTTTCAAGAATTATAACATGAGAGAAAGTTGTTACGTTTGCTGTGTACTTGCATATATATATATATATATACATACATACATATGTTTCAATACTAGGCATTATTTCAATATGTGAAGAAATTTAAACAAACGCTCTCTGCCCAAAGTATTTCAAAATTTGGAAACTCCCTTACTAATTCGCAATCAGTGCTGAAATGATATTTAAAAGTTTATTTTATTTCCAAGCCCCATCAGGTGGTTCAATGGCCAGTATGAGGGCCTATAGCACTAAAAATCAGGTTTAGATAATCACGGTGAGCACAGTACAGATAGTCCATTGTGTAGCTTTGTGCTTAACACCTAAAAAAATATTTTCAGAAGCTGTACTGAAGAAAGTGGGTTATGCTGCCTTTTACAAGAAACACTTCTCGGCTTTCTCTGCTTTCAAATTTGCACCACGCAATAGTTTCTTCACGCCTTATACCAAAACCTCATTCAGCGAGTAGAAATCGAGTAAGATCCCCTTTTCTTGCTTTCTTAAATTTTATAAAAGGATGCATTCAGCTTGCATTTCAAAGTCACAGTCACTTTCAGCTGTAAAATGACTGAAATGTTTGTTATATGTTTTCACATTTGTATCGTAGTAAACAAAAACACAATTAATCAAAATAACAGATATGCACTTAGTCAGTAAAAATTCTATTCAGATTATCCTCACTAATTTCCTCATATAATTTGAATAATACGGAGGATGTAGCACAATTTGTGGTTTTTGACTATCCCAGAAACGCTATTATTCAGTGTTATTGCAAATGGCTTAAATTACAGTATTTCACATTCGAAAATTTTTTGTATTGTATAAAAGTCTCCGTTTCAATAGTTTGCGATCTGTTGGATTCAGTCAGCTACTGCGCTTCTTTTCGTTAGAACCATATGAACCAAAAGGAAGGTCAGAAAGCTGCCTATAGGCCAATAGCGTCAAGGGGCCCACATTGATTATGCCTTTTTAATAGCCTAACTTTTCATGTATTTTTTTTCAAGTTGGAATCTGTAGAATTTTAACTCATTATATTTGGAAAAGTGTGTTTTACCAGTAAAATTTCATTGCAAAAAATAGAAAATGGGGGTGTCCGGTGAAAAGGGAACCCCAATAAACTGCGACCTTAATCAGGATCAACTTTTAGGGTAGGTATAGATAACACTAAGAGTACCTAAGAAATCGTGTATGGAAAAGAAACTACTAAATGTGATCTATTTTCATTTAACGACGTTCGAACTCCAGATACGTCCATTGTCCGATAACTGCAAACATAGACTCTTCTAAAAAATTACATAATCCTAAAAAGCAAAAGGTCTTCCTACTGCTTTCAACGAACGATATTGCCAGCAGTGAGAAGTGATTTCCGTCTAGCTACTTTGCCTTTGTGAAGATAACTTATGATGTTATTGGGACATACTTTTACCTGTCTTTCAATAGTAGTAGCCGTTTGGCATAGACTTCAAAAGAGCCACAGAATAAAGACCAAAATCTCAAAAGAAAAGAAAATTCCTTCAGGCAGATTCCCGTCCTGAAAATATTCACATAAAACAGGCGCACAATTTCCTTATCACTGCACAACGTTTCCTTTGTCTTGACTCATTCTACTCCAAATATAAAGCATCTGCTTATGTCTGAGTTTGAAAATCTTAACTCCAGATATCTGCTCATATCTCTATCAACTAAGATCGTACTCGTTACAGCAGGTTTTAAACTTGCAAAGAAATCCTTTATTGGAGCAAACAGTGTACTTACACAAGCATGCGAATTTAAACTTCATAAAAGTTGATTTGGTTTTAATAACGGATTTTCCATAATTCAGCTACCCAGATTTCGAAAATAATATTCATTATTTTCTAACACGTAAAGATTTTTTTATAAATCGGGATAAAAAAAACTCTTTCTTAGATTAAACTATTATTTCGTTTACTACAATGAACATTTTTTATTATTATGTTTGTTAATAAAAATACAAACAAACTGAAGAAAAGGTAACAACACTGATGTCAAACGAACATGCATCCTCATTCATCCTGATTTTTTTGTGTGAAATGTACATCGTTTAGTCTCAAAACTACGTGTTGTGGTCTTTCTTTTATGCATTGCGTTATGACGTTTTGTGAAAAATATGTACGTGATGGAGAAAACTGGATATCATTTTCGGATTCAGCGTACAAGAATTACTGTAGAACATGTAAAAATTTCAAGACAGTAATATCAACGCAGGCCTGTGTTATCATTATAATACGATTCCACGTACGTCACTCTAGCGCGAGCTTTCACTAGTAAGGCTTTATCTGTTGTAGGTGACATGATATGAAAATTTAGCTGTGTAAGTTTGATATTCGGTATTTTCAACAAGAACAACACCTTATGCAACACATGGGCTAAATAGCAAGATCATTGACCATTAAGAAAGAAATATAGCAATTTCTGATTTAGATTTGTTTGTTTGTAGTTAAACACAAAGCTACACAATGGGCTAACTGTGCTGTGCCTACCACGGGTATAGAAACCCGGTTTATAGCGTTATAAGTCTGCGGACTTACCGCTGTGCTACTAGGGGCGACTGATTTAAAACAGTTGACCAAAGATAGCACAACCACTCAGCAGCAGTCTTAATAAATGCGGATATTCTTGATTGAAAAGCGAGATCATATGACTCCTTGAGATAAAATATTCTGATATTAATAAAGATGAGTTGGATGTTCTTAGAAAATTAAGAATTGCGTTAATGAAGCCTGATAACGGAAATTATGCTGTCATCTTAAATAAATCTATTCGTCTTTTAAAAATAGGCGTATTTAATGAGAGTAGTAAATTACAACAAAAAACATTAAAGTCATCTTACCGAAACTAGAGTAAATAAATTACAAGTATTTTTACTGACAAAAGATTAATATCTCAAATAATATCTTCTGGATGTCATCCTTTTATACGACAAAAATTTGTTGTATTTACATTCTTCACATTAGTTGCATCTAACGAGATATATTTATAGAATGATAGTTCAAAATTATTTTGAAAATGTAAAAAACACACAACCTTTGATATATACTTGAACTTATGTTATTCAGAATTTTTCGAATTTCATGCATACAGATTTCTTAATTAAATATTAGATTTCAAGCTTCAATAAATGTTGTTATTTTAAGTTTAAATTTTTTGAACAGTGTTTCACGTTTCAGTTCGCCTCTACTGCTTTAATCCAACTCATTTGTGTTACAGTATTATACTCTATTAAATGAGGCTACCAAAGTTTTTACGTACACATACATATATATATATATATATACCGATAAATATGAGTTTAATAACTCTTTCACATGCAACTAATATAACCTGATCAACGTGAACTGAATAAGAACAAACTATACGAGTAGAAAACTTGAAATCATAGCACGCAACTGCTATTCCCAGAATATGCTATGCCTATATAGAGAGAGCAGTAATCTGTTTTTAGGAGACCACCCAATGAAAACAACCTTGTTTTTTTTTGTGCAGAAGCCATGTCAAGTAAGACTTTGTATGGATCGACGCGTGCTGTTATATATGTAATTTATGCGTTGAAAGGAAATAATTGCATTAATGTATGGTTAACAATTATTACTAGAAATAACAAGTTAATCAGAAGCCGCAAAACTTGAAATTTCAGTATCTTCCCTATGAAACTATTATTGACATGGATACTGCTAACACTTTCCAACAGCGAGCTTCATGTACTCCAGACGATCTATTGATAATTTCCTCGGAGCCTAACTGTCAGTACTCTAGCTTTTGATAAATATATGTCGAATATATCTGTAACGTCAACTTATAAGGATAAAGTATGACGTCAAAGAAAAAGACAGGTCATCGATTATGATTAAAGAAATGGATGAAAACGTATTCATCGCGATGGTCTGTAATATTTCTTGTTTATTTATCTCAAAATAGATTTTTTTAAATAAGTATAGTATACATTATTGTAAAAAAAATCATTTCTCCTGGTCTCCCCATTTCGGATTTAAAATGGACAAATTAAGAAGAATATGAAAAAAAAACTTTACGTGACTTTATTACAAAATATTAGGCTATTCATTCTTCGCCAACTTTCAATCTTTAAAACTTAACTTTGAAATTTGTTGAGCTGTTTATTTTGAATAACAATACCCGAATTTTCTTATGAATTAACAACACATGTATTTTAGGATATTAGTGGTAAATCAAGAACTTTGCATCAAAACCAAACAAACACACAGAGCTAGCAAATGAAGCCTCTCAGGTTAATTCAAAAATTCAAATCTCTATTAGTTAGTACCTTGAATATAACACAGTGGATCAGTTCAGACATAGAAATTATTTTAGCTCCCTAAAACATAAGCATCTACTCTATCTCTGTCCACAAGGTTACCTTTTAACAGACAACCATTATTCGGCGAGTGATGGGATTGACGGGATTCTTTTTCTCGAGCCATCATTTAGTATCTATTTCTGAGTTTGTAGTTCATAACTTTCTGAACATTTTACACCAAGTAGCACGTAACAGTATATTAGATGTTTTGATATATCATGCCGTTTTCTATTAAAATGTTTTTTGTTTTTTTTAATGTTAAAATTTAGTTAAATACACAAAACTGTGACATCATATACATTATTTTTGTTTTATCAACCAATGCTGTAAAGTGTTAAAATATTCAAATAGAATCATGATATATATGATTCTTTCATATAACTAGAGTGTTCAAAAATGTTAAAACGACTAATTATAGTACGTTATTTTCATGTCCCAAAACCTTTTTTGTGTATAAAAGCACTTTCTCCCAAGAAAATACAAACGTTTGGCATTTTGTTTATGTTGACTCCATGGACCTTAGATCCCACGGTGGGACAGCGGTAAGTCTGCGGATTTAAAGCGCTAAATATAAAAAACGCTATATATAAACACACAAAAATACCAACAATTGGTCTAAAAAAACTCAGTTTTTCTATGTATTTCAGTGACAGATTACTTGAATACTAACTCAGATTTTGCCATTTTATCACTGGCCTTATTAGTCCTTCTTTTGACTATTTCAACCTGAATAACACTTTAGGTTAACGTGGACCAAGCACTCTGGTCAGAGGCCCTAGGAACCAAGTAAAAGTGACCTTAATTTTGAGCTACTGACTAGAAGGAGGGCAACCAGCCAGCGACAATCACCATCACAATGAACTTTGTCCTGCCTTTTAAAGCGCATAATAAGACTAGCTGGTAGTTTTATAACCCGCCCAGTTTATTGAGTTCTGATAATACTAATCAGTTAGTAAAGCAGGAAAACCATTTTATGTTTTATGGACAAACGAACGGAGTCTAGCCATAGGTTTTAAACTAGTCCCTAGTCTTGCCAATTTGTTTATATTATCATTAAATTAATGACTTAATCTTTTTTTCTTTCCTAAAGTAATTAAGCCGTTTTTCTCCCATAGACATGTGGATGATATTTTTTGTCATTTTAGAACAAGTATGCAATCAACACAAAAGCTTTGTTTGTTTGTATGTTATTAAGCACAAAGCTACACATTATATATGCTTTGCGTGCTGCGGCTATCGAACCACGAATTTTAGCGTTGTAAGCAGTGTGACTTACCGTGGGAAAGAACACCAAAGTATTAAATTCTGAGCTCAAGAACAAATGGACCTTTTTTTCCCCTCTTTTTCTATTTATTTGCAGTATTAGCGTAGCACTGGTCTAAAAGGCCACAGGTAAAGGGTTTCCTGTTGGAGCCTTCCCTCGACAAACCAATGTCCCACAATGCGATAGTTTCTTTTCCCTTCATTTCGCTGTCTTTTCTTTCTGTCGATTAATAATCTAACATCAAACAATATTTTTAAATGGCAATAAAATTCAAACGATAAACGACTGCTCCAAGAATGCCACAATTACATTCTAATATGAATTCATCTTGTAGCTTTATATCTATATCTAGCTAACTCCTCCAACAAAGGGGAGCTAAAACAACACTGGAAGGTTACTCAGGCATGATGAAGGTCAAAGAGTTGGTTTTGAGGGTCGGTTAATCCGAATCAAATTTTGTGTTTCTGGTCCTATCGGTATTTCCCATGTTTAGTGTATATGTAGCTCTGCCAAGCTAACCCTTTTCATGGTTTTGGAGCTAGCATGACCAAATATGGCAAGCAGACTAGAGGTAGCTCAGGGGGTGTCTATCTATATAGCGTAGTTCTCTACCAAGGGAGACTACATTGCACTTGCTCGAATGGCAGAATCTCCAGTTATTTCCGAGTTATTTTTTCAACTAATGGATTTCAAGAACAGTTATTTATAATTTTTGGTGTTGTAAATGATTATTCTGCACTTCAAACGTTCAAAGAGCAGGTTAAAAACATCGTGCTAGCTATGCACACGTAAAATTGCTCTCAACAATCAATAAGTCTTTGCTGGCGTATGGATAATTGAGTGTTATATATCTTACTCTCTAGAACTTAAATCTTAAAACCAAAATTTCACTAAAAAAAAACTATGGAGATGTATTTCTCGAACCTTAGAAACTATTCTGTTTTAAATTCATAACGTGTATAGATTAGTTAAAAAATAATGAATTGGTTAGGTTTTTATCTTGATTTCATAGCAATCTTTTAATCTCCTCTTCTTAAAATCGACTTCTCTGAAAATATCCACAGTTTGAATTTAAGGAAAAAAAAATAACCTTTTGTGTGTAAACCACAAGTTTGACTGAGTAATATCTTTCAACTTAAAGACAAAATACCATCACTTTTGCGTTAGGTTATTGCATATAGTTTCATATATTTTCGATGTAAGTGTATGCGTGTGGGGGGGGGGGGGTCATAGGATTTATAGTTCGCTTTCTATCTGTTTGTAACTTATGAAACAGAATACTCTGAACACATTTTCCTGTATTCTAATAAAACATGTCATAGTGAACATATTGATAAAGATCTTACAATAGCGTTCAGATCTGTTGACAGAACTTGCTTCTTAAAATAGTTTTTATATCAATACTTCTAAAGCTTCCAGCTTCCCTCTTTTATATTTTTCAAAATAATAGGAATAATTATATATATATATATATATATATATCTATACTACTAGTAGAGCTACTATTAGTAATTAATAATCAACTACTA
>NW_013665832.1:399123-414136 GCF_000517525.1 Limulus polyphemus | reverse complement strand
CTATAATAGTCCAATATTGTTTTGTAAGTGTAACTTATTACGGTAAGAAAATAAAAAATAAAAACAAATAATAGTCGTAACAGAAAACTAAGTTTAAGTACTGAAATAGTTAAAGCTGTGATATATAAAACAAGTGAGAGTCAATTATGCATTGATATATATACATATATGTATATACATATATAAACTTTAATTCAAATACGAACAAAACAAAACATGCAGAAATAAATGTCAAAAATGTATAAAGTCATAAGTGGTTTATTAATTGGATATTAGCATTCAAATAGCGTTGAAGATAGTGCCTCTCTCTTCAATTGTACCGTTCCATAGCCTTAAGAACAGATATGATCTTAGTCTTTTTCTTATCTTTGTTTTAAGTTGATCTGTTTATTTGACTACCTTTTGTTAGAAAGGTGGGACAAGAAAAACCAACTTCGAAGTGACTGAAGGATACTTGAGTCTTCCCATATTTCCATTTAATTTTTTTAGCGCTTGCTATTTTATTTTCTATGTTAAGTTACTTGGTGCCTTATTGTTTGACATTTTTATTGAGCCACTTTTGATTATATTTGTATGGTTGAGGATCATAATCCTTTTATTTTTTACCTCCTCCACTAAAGGAGGATGGAGATTAGTTTATGTTTTCACCCTTGTTTATTTGTGTGTTTGTCAGCAGAATTTCTAAAAAAACGGCTCAGTGAATTTGGACTAAAGTTGGTAGGCACTTGAACTATTACCCAGCTTAGAAGTGTTTGGTTTTTGCAGGGTCATTGTCGAAGGTCAAGGTCACAGCAAAGTCACGAAAATCCAAAACAATCTCTACCTGTTAACATGGGGACCGATTTTTCACACTATTTTTGCTATATAACTCAATCATATGTAGAATATTATTCCATGTCTGTTGATGACGGACATACGGACACATATTCGTATTTTTTGAAAGCCGAATATGATCCGCCGTTGTGTGGCGGAGGTATGCGCTCTACTAAGTGCCCCTCTAGTTGTTTCATTTTTTCAATTTTATTTATTTTTTGTATTTTTCCTTTTTTTCTTTGCTATTTTTATTCTGAAATCCTTCGGTTTGCTTGTGGTTCAGTAATTTATTCTTTCTTTCATTTTATTATCGGACAACTACCTTTCCAGAATTCGCTGGAGACAGTGAATGTGTAGTTGGGTTAGGATATTATGGGTAGAAGCACCTGCATCTGTACCACTAATCATTTTAACTTTGATTATCTGTTTTTGCACAGCAAATTTTTACTCGCATTGGTGTATAATTAAAATAATGGGCTATCTTCAACGCTTTATTAACATAGTTATATACCAATCATGACTATTTAGGTTTGACATTTTTTATTTTTATTTATTTTACCTTTGCGCATACTTGGATTACATTTTAATATTTTAATATTCTTCACTTCATTCTTTTGTGATATTTGTTAACGTTCGCCCACTTACACATAATGATGTTAAGTTTGTAATTTGTATGTTTATTATTACTATTTGTGTATGTATATATACATATATGCGTGGGTGTCGGTGTAATTGTGTGTGTTAGTCCTAATGTCATTGTTGTATTGTGTGTTCAAACTTTGTTACGTGCATTTATTATATTATATATATGCAATTATTTATTTGAAAATAAAATATTATTGATGTGCACTTAAATTTAATTCTGAATATACAATAAAGAGAAACCCGTGTATTATATGGTATATAGGGTAAAGCATGGATATATAAATCAGCAAGTCAGTGGCAACCACAGCCGATATATAGTCGCGATGGAACGGCATGGGTCAGGAAAACATTTTGACAATGTTTGTCATTTCGTAGTATGTGTGATATCATCGAAAATGATCGCTTTGGAGAAGGGTATGTAACAGCCCTCTCCGGCACAAAATATTTATACACTCGAATAATAAAAATGTATTCAAATCGACGGTTTAAAATTTTCAAGACGGGTACATACCTTATACTGATTGGCATTGGAAAACAAAGGAACGTGGATCATCTTAGGGTACTAGGACCATCCAGAAAGAAACTTCCAACAAGTGGTACCCCAGTTGTCTTAAGCAAAGTAGGTTGTCTTGTAATAAATATGATTCCACGAATGTAAAAGTCACTGGCAATAGCCGTCCACTAGCCTCAGGCAATAGTATGCAACATAATCAAGAAAGATCACCATCTCTAAAACAGCTCAAGTAACATGCAGAAAAGTTGTTTTCAAGACATATCAGTTGAACCGCCAATACCTTAATCTGTTAGAGAATGGTCTGTAAATTAAATTGTACAGACACAAGAAATAAATAACGAAGAAATTATTTCTGTTACTTAAGAACATCTGTCGGACACAATCATAACAGGATAATAATAATAATATTCACCACTCGGTTAAAAAAAAACAGACTTAAAAAGCACAATGACGTAGCTTAGTAATAAAGACACACCTATGTATTTTATTAGGATTTTCCTTAACGTTCTACAGTGCTTTTAATTATTTCAAGCGAGTTCATTCATGTATCATCATCATTCTACGTTGAGAAAATATAATGCAAGTGAAAGCCGCTGACTTCTCGACTCTCTAATTAGGATTGGGTTTAGAATAAAATACTATTTCTCTTCTCAGTAATAATGTACTTGAGTCTATGCAATAAAGCAACTTTAAAAAATATTTTCTAGATACTTTTCGTAATATATATTTGCTCTATAGTCTATTCAACAGTGGAATTCTTTGCTTATATTATGGCCAATTAGTATTTTTTTTGCTCAAACGTTGCAAGTAATGGCGTATCATTATCACAGTCATAACAAGATATATTATTCTTTTGTTGTAAAGGCACATTTATAAACCATCAACGACTGTACACGTAATTAGCGTGACTTCTGAAATTTAACTCAAGGCAAGCCGAAATTGAACATTTTTCAACAGTTTGACTTCCTATAAATGTTTTGCATATCCGTCGGTGTCATGCTTATAACAAATTATTTCTAACAATTTTCTTTCTTTTTTTTGTGCTAAACAATTCGTTTCATGAGGAAAATCGGGGTAAAATATCCGAAACCTACACTTTACTTTAGTCATTTTTGCTAAATTATTAGTTTTATAATAAATCATGAGTGTAATCCTATACATAATAATGACGGCATAATAGTTGTTTCTTCATTGATTATTAATTTTATGCTACTGTTTCCCTAAGAGTACGTAAAATGATAAGTAAAACAAAACTGTGAAAATTCTTAATTCCGTCCAATATATTATTGTGTAAGATAGGCTGGAAAGGGTTTGTCACCCAGTGGCTCAGCGGTAGTGTCTGCGGACTTATAACGCTAAAAATTGGGATTCTATACCCATGGTGGGCACAGTACAGATAGCCCATTGTAGAGCTTTGCGCTTAACTACAAACTAACTGGAAATAGTTTATTTGAGAATTTCGCGAATTCTAATTCTGAAATAACAGACTAGAGATAAGGCAGCTAGTCAAAGCACATACAGTCAACTCTTGTACTGCCCTTGTTTAATCGAATGTTAAGATCTGACTGTCACTATTATAGCGTACTCGTGGCTCTAACGTGCAGACGCGTTTTTGCAGCAGAGAGATCGCGAACCATGTATGCTGATTACTAAGCCACACCCGGCCCAGAAGTGGAAAAAGAAACCTAGAACGGACCACACTCACCACTTGAATAGAATACGAGAGCTCTATGCCGTGTTCGTTGTCATTGTTCTTTTGCAATGTTAACGCAACACATTTTCTAAGATGTTCTGGTATGATGAAACCCAGATAAATTACCACAACTAAAACAAATGTTAACATTTTCCACAATTACAACTACCGAAATGAAAATAAACATACCTATTTCCGATTTTTTTTTTTATAAATACATTGATGAAGGAAATAAACAAAAAACAAACAGCGTTACATGGGTTCTTGCTTACATTTTATATCTGCCACCTATTTCGTCATTGAAGTCTTTATTTGTTTTAGAGCAAAGTTACACAATAAACTGTTTGCACTCTGTCTACCATGGGGAATAGAACCCACAATTTTTTCTTTGCATTGAATAGCTATAGAGCTAATATGACAAAATACTACACAAATCTATGGCGTATTGCAATAACTTTTGAGTGGAAGTTGTATGAAATAATAAAAAAATATTTAACCTCTTTAGTTTTTCAAGGTAAGTTTTCGGAATCTATTGATTACACGAATTTTAATCGCTTAATCGTGACTTCAGAAAATGAACTGACACAACTGATCTGAATTCATTTTAGTTTTCAATAGTGCAATAGAAAGGAAGAAGTAATCATTTCTACCAGGAGAGCTGCTAACATTCTACAATAATAATTACAATTAACAATAAACAGTCTTAATTACTAGTAACAGGCAATCAATTATAGTTAAACAATTTGGCAGAGACACTCGTGATTCGCTCGTATAAAAGTTTTATGTATTCGGATTCTACCTCAAGGCAAAAGTAAGTGCCTATTTGACAAGTAGTTGTCGCTAAGGGTTGGTAAGGTTACTGGGAATCCTCAAATCCAAACGATATTGTCACAGAAAAAATCTCTATGGGGTTTATAAAAATAAGCCTCAAAATTTAAAACACTATCACCAACCAATCAGTGTTTAGGTAAATTCGTTTACCTGTGCCACTGAGCTGTACATTTATATGTAGTATCTGGCGAGACTACTAGCCGTTGGTCGTAGAAAAGCTGCTGTTCTACTGCCATCTTGTCGGAAATGACGTTTCTATAGAAGAATAAGGCACGTAATGCGTACGGGACAAAGTTGAGCATGTTACAGCTCAACCTTCCAGGATTTTCACAAAACATTGTTAATTTGCAATTAAAATTTCCAATTTCCAATTTTTGGTGCAGTGCTCACTTCAATTTAAACTAAGAATTTTAATTTTGTAACCCATTGTTTCTATATTATCGTTTGTAATAAAAAAATATTAACCATGTAATAGCACCATGAAGGATCGCGTATACCCGATTCGATTTTATTACTCATCAGGATATCTAGCTGCCTACCCTCAATTTGAAATTTTTTTAGAGGATTAGAGTAAATTAACCTATGAGATCTTGGGTGTGGTCAAATATATCAATCGAAAGGGTTTGATCTCCTGAGCCCAAAACTGTAATTAGATTCCAAATTGGTCAAGAAATGACGGAGCTATGAGCTAAAAGTTTGTATTGAAAAACTCAGAGCTATTCTATGAGCCGCTATGCCGCGGCAATCAGAGATCGCTGGAACTCAAAACAAGGTGGTTTTAATAATGCAACATTTGAGCAAACATTTGAGTTAAATAAACTTACCCCTCTGTAATCTGACGATGTATGTCTGATAAGAAAAATGTAATTATATCAGTGATGTTTATGTGGAAAGCCTTTCAAGTCTGCACCAATTAAACGAAGCTGTTCAGCTTTGTACCTTCCTCTAACTAACAGCTACATTCTATATCATTCACTATCGTTGGAATTCACATGTTTTATCATATTGAATAATTTGATGATTTTGTCTGTTACATACAACATTCAGTAAAATGATTTACTTCTCATGTAAAATGCATAAAGGACCCTGACAGCAATTAGTAATTCATTTCAATATTGATGACATTTTCGTGTGATTTACGTTATTAGAGATCCTGTAACCAACAACAAAAATGGACCCACAAGCAATTTAGTGAATAAATAGTTAAGGAAATGTATTTTAAAAAGAGTCGATGAGGCCCTTAACGAATCCTAACGATGATTCTACAGTTAAGCCTAACATATAGTTTCTGATTATACTTCATGGCTCTTTATCTAACGGCACAATAACATGTGACTGATTCCAGACTTCAAGCATCATTTTACTATTTTGTTACGAAATATAATCTGCTTTTTGTTGTTGTTGTTCTCTTCAGTAGCTCAGTTTTGCTATGTTTGTTACTACTCAATCTTGTGGCAACCTATTTTGTAGCAAAGCATTGTGCACATGAAGCAGAAAAGAAATAGATGAGGAAGGAAAAGAAATCCAGGCTCATGGGCAACAATTGCAGATGAATATGTCACTTAAGGATTGGACATCTGTACATTTGGTCTTGCATCGATAAAAGAGATATTTAAGATCATTAAGACAAAGATCGATACATACTTTCGTTTGGTTTTTACTTCATAATTCTTTATGTTTATTTTCAAAACTTTTTTTTTAGCTGTAACATTAGACATATCTATTTGAATATTATTCTTTATAGTGATCGAAATTTATATACATCATTTTAAGATACATCTTCTTTACTGGAATTTTTGAATCAAAGCGTTACGGTCTGATAATACACTCGTATCTAAATATTTTCATATACCAACTTCATGGGAAGTCATTAAATTGTATTCCAGAAAAATAAAACTGTGCCATTTCCTAGTCTACACTTCGAGGTAATTTTAAAATGTTCGTATCAGCGTTAGAAAACTTTTTTTTTCTGAAATTCCTAATCAAATAATTTTAAGCTAGATTTTTAAACACATTTAAGTTATAATCTAATATTGCACCGCAAGTATATATATATATATATTAGTTTTAAAACAATGTAATGAAAAAAAAAGAAACTTTAAGTGAGTTGTCGTTAATAAATTTTAATACCATTTAGTGAAAACATTAAAATATATTAAGTTATTAATTTGACTATTAATATGATTTTAATCGTTTTTTTTTGTTTGCTATTAAACACAAAGCGGGTATCAAAAACCCGGTTTTAGTGTTATAAGCTTTCAGACGTACCGCTGATCAGACCTCTCTAATTTAAGTACAGTAAAAAAAACAAAATTACACCAGTTTGTTACTTTTACATGAGAAAATGTGAAAAAACTTACACAAAAACTGACAGTGGAAATCTGACCCACTTCCTTAGGGTAAGATGGGATAAAGAAAAATATTCAAATCCTTTAGTTGCAGTTCTCCAATAACGTTTCGACACCCACTGATAGCTTCTGGTTGAAAAACAACAAAATGTTCGCGCAACCGTGCAGGCGCCCAGAAAAACACGAACAGGCGTTTGAGTGTTGTGGGTCTTGTGTTGGGGATAAAGTGACACATGCAAGTGACAGAAACCGCGAAAGTCGGCAGCCCTAGTGCTAGTTCTTGTTATTTAAGCTCATTTTTTAAAACTAAAATTCTTGAATAACAGTAAAGAACTTCTTTTAATGACACGCGAGTACGTTATTTTGCGTCTATGAAATAAGTTATTCCCTTCTTTCACAGATGTGATAAAAACCATTCTGTGCAAATGACAGATGAATGCTCTCTTGAGCGACGTATTCTTAGCGTTAGATTACTTTTTGTTGCATGTTTAGGAGTTATTAAAATACTCGTAAGACACTTTATGAGACGTAGAAGCATATAACTAACTAGTAAGAATCTGTAACGAGTTTAATCAGTTAATAAAAGGTAATTTACATATTTTTTTAAAAACTAAACCTTTTTTGTATGAAAGATATAGAAGACCAAATAATGTGTATGTATAAATATACACAATGTTATTATATTTTTCAATTCTGTAGTTAAACATAAAACAAACCAAGACACTTAAAGAAATTTATAGAAAGTTCCAAGGGTACTTTGGATTTTAAAAGGTATTCTAATTTAGAGTAGTAACTTCTAATAGGAAATACTTGTATTTCACAGAAAAGTAGCCAAAACTAGTCCAGCTTCCCAGTGACTTGGCTATAAGCTTGAGGGATTGAAATGAAAGTCCAGGATTTGATTCCTGCGATGGACACATCAAAGATAGCAGACTGCGCAGCTTTGTACTTTATTATAAAATAAAAACTAGTCCGCTGTATCGTGATTAAGGTGGACTCTTACTATTCTCATTTGATCCAATAAAGAACGATGAGACAGAAGCCATGTCGCTCCTCAAGTTAGCTAACTAAGGCCAATACTTTTATATATTTACTGTTTCTTTCATTAATGAAATTGGTTATATTCGCTACTCCATTGAAAGCATCTACTTTTATTTCATTTTAAGGTGTCGTTCATTATTACACTTCTATCATAAAGATTGATTTTCATTATTAGCTTAGATTTATACTTAGGACAAACCTAAATCTTTTAAGCTGGCTGAACATCATGAAATATTATTGCCTTTAGGGCCGAAGATATCATTAGTAGTGAAGGTACTCAACCGATGAAACAGAGCACTCTAATCTTTATACGTATGTACGTAAGGATAGTCTAGTATAATTGATTTGCTATATTGATGGCCAGGTTGACTTTTAGTTGCACTCTGGATACATATCTTACTGTAATCGGAAGTTACTTTTATTTCACATTTTGCTGTAATATGTTTAAAACTCCATTTTGATGAAACATCCTTTTGTAGCATGTACATTAGTCGTTCTTGACTAAAAGATGTCTTTTCGAAAACCTTTAATTCACACAGTACCATATTTTACCAAATTTCAAGTGAATCATTCCAAAGATCTAACAGTTCCCTAGCTTAATTTTTTAGAGTTTTGAAGTCTATGTTTAGGAATGTTTTAAGTAATTCCCACTGAAAAATATAAAAGTACAAGTAAATGCAGAATCTTTGCTGTCTACGAGGGAAGTCAAAGATAAGCAAAAACAAGTATGTCACTATCATATGCTTTTCCATCTTTTCCTACAAAGTAACTGTTTTTTGTTTCTTTTTTCTTTTGTTTGTATGGTAGTTGTCTATTCAAATTACAACAATTCTGAAAAAAATTGACAATATTCAAAGTATGTTTTTCGAAGAAAAATTTATATTGTGAAAGTTTGAACATTGAAGAAAGAAATACGACTGCTTCAATGAATAATGGAAATTTTGTTTATAAAGGCTGTTGAATCATAATTCCCCCCATAAACTATTGTATCATAATCTCCATAACTTACATATTGAAGTATAATCCTCATAACCTGTTATACCATAATCTCAATAACATATTGTATTATAATATTCCATAACCTGTTGCATAACAATCCCCTTTTAACCTGTTCTTTCGTGATTTTCTTTAACTAAATACTGTTCATAAACTAATGTTTTTTCTTTTTTTTGTAAAGTTAAATAAAAATTTTTAGTCAGTTTATTCTTGGTTTACAGATTTAGTCAGTTTCTCCTTAGGTTACAGATTTCTTCAGTTTATTCTTAGGGCTGGGTTTGATGAAACTTAAACCTCAACTGTTCGGAGCTAAGTTGTAGAATGTGAAACTTTAGACCTACTCAAAGTTTTTACGGGTTCGAGTGGGTGGTCTATCAGGGTGTTTGGCAGAAATCTTTCAAGCAGATGAAGGAAATGGAAAAGTACTAACTATTTGCCAAATTTATGAGTAGCATAAAATAAGAATTCGTGCTGTGAGTACGATTAATTTTTGGCATCTGTTAAAGATATGATGCAGATGTTCTATTTTTTCTTCTCAAATTTAGACATTGCTTCTACATTTGTGTTATGTTTTAATACCCTTCCATTGTATCATCAAATACTGGTCCTTTAATACGATTAAATGTTATAAATTTGAACAAAACTTCTTGCTCCTTAAACTTCTAACAAATAAAACTTTATAATTCTAAATATAACGCTTATATAAATGAGTGCACTAGTCTACTTCTAGGACCTACGCACTTACATATTTCTATGGAATATTCATTGATGAACAAATTTTATTGAATTGCCAGTTCCAAGAACAAGACAATAAAAAGAAAATATACAAAAAACAACAGCAACAGCAACTGTTAAAGAAGTAAGCAGTACAATGAAAGAAACTCAAGATTTGTATAAAACAAACAGATCTAAAATAACGAGCTATTTTCCTAAGAAACCGAAAATAGGAACAAAAAATGAGGTCCTAAAAGAACTCTAGAAGAAATCAGAATCTCTGGTTAAGAACTACTAAACGTAAAACAAAATATAAGTAATAGAAGAGAAAAAGCTTTTAAAGAATCTACAGCAAATTAAAGAAGTAATAATAACAAAAACTGATAAAGGCAGGCTGTTGTAATACTAATAAAAACAGAATATGAAGTAAAATAAAAAAAGAGATTGGAAACGATACACAATTTCAAAAAATAAAACAAAACATTAATAAATCATGGGAAAGGAAACCAAATGCATGTCTTGAAACACTTAAAAGACAAATATTTGACAAACATTTATCTTTATTTACGTTTAAGAAGTAGAGATGCAGAAATATGGAACACCAAAAACACATAAATAACCATTCTTAATGAGACCAATCCTATTAACGTGTGACAGCTTCAATTATGAATTATGTAAATTGTTATCCTGGATTCTAAAACGATACACAAAAAAATGAGAAAACTGTCATATGTAACTCTTACGAAGTAACAAACAAATTAAAAAACAAACCCTAATAGCAGTATACATAGCTTCAACATAGAGTCAATGTACAATAAAATACCCGTAGAGGAAGCCATTGTAATAGCATTAAAAAATAGCTGAAAAAAATGAAGCTTTGTACTGTCAGTTTTGGTTTGTGTTTTAGTGAACGCTCCTGAAGAAGCTGTAAAGCGAAACGTTGAGTGTCTAATTAAATAAAATGGTTGTATAAAATTCCTAAATGTGAACATAAAAAAAGAAACATTTAGTTTAAAAATTCACCAAAAGAAAACTCACGATAGAAATTATGTACACTGGTTTTCCGAACACGATAAAAAAAGTAAAAATCGGAATATTAAAAAGATGATAATATCGATAATTAGATTACTTACCAATGAAAACGTGAAAAACGAACTTCAAAATACAAAAGAATGTTTCAAAACAAAAGTGAGGATAATTGAAGGATAAATCAAGAAACAACGAACCAAGAAAAAATGAACACAAACAACAAAATAACTGAACTGAATCCCCAAAAAGAGCAAGAGAAGAAATGTATTTATGGATTAATACCACTTGTAAGTGTTATTAGTGAAAAATTAATTAGATTGTGGTAAAAATTAAGCAAGCAACACAAAGTGAAACTAAAAACTAAAATCGTAAATAAACCAGTAGTTTTTGTTTGTTCGTTATTGACCTCAAAGTTACACAATGGGCTATTTGTGCTTTGCCCACCGCGGGTATCGAAACCCGATTCTCAACAATACAAGCCTTCATACTTATTGAGTATAACATATCCAGTGGTATTTGTTCACATTATACCAATATATATCTTAAACAATTAATTTATAATTGATATATAGGTTAGTAAATCCTTTTATCTGAATAATCTGTAATGATTGTTTTATTTTTAACTATTAGTTTATAAGAAAAATATGACTATTATTGACACACTAATGAAATAAAGCTCAAGTATTCATTTGCCACTATCCATATTTTCATATTAATGTTGTATGTTTTGACTTGTTACTAAGCACCGTAGCTATGCTGTCCCCACCAAGGGTACAGAAACCCAGTTTTTAGTGTCATAAGCCACTGCGGGGAATACGAAGTTTTATTATTTTTGACATTGGCACCTTGAAGTATTTAAAACTGAACCGTGCGTACAAAAATTATGTGACATGTTTTTGAAACAAATCATCAATTGCTTAATGTTTCTTAAATTTTAGAAATAAGATACCAACGTACCAATGGCACAGTGGTAAGTCTATGAACTTATAATGCTAGAACCCTGGTATCGATATTCGTGGTTGGCTCAGTACAGATAGCCCATAGTGTGACTTTGTTGTTAACTCCAAACAATATATATATATATATGTACGTCCCCCCGGTGGGTCTGTTGAAAGTCTAAGAAATTATAACGTTAAAATTCGATGATCAATTTCTCGCGGTAGACAGAGCGCAGATAGCCCAATATGTAGCTTTGCGCTAAAGCAAACAACCAAACGACATATTTGAACTGACTAACCACTTTATTATAGCCCTCTCTCACACGCAAAAACTTTTGTAGAATAAGACACTAATCATTGTGTTTAATGATTACTTGAGCCTTACAAATATAAAAAAAAATTACTCACAGCATAGCTAATCTACCAAACAATCGATAAGAGCAAGGATCACTTCGACTTTCAAAGGGATATTGTATTTACTGTCTGCTTAGTATGCATGTTTTTATCGAATATAATTATTAGAAGCCATTGTAATTGGTAATACAAAGGGAACACATTAACCATTATGAAAAAAAATGTGGCTGCCATCTGTTTTTGATCGACTAATGGAAAACATGAGTGGATCTGCTTACAAAATACAACAGATATTAGATTTTGCACCAATAGACCGATATAAAAATGAAAAAGGAGTTTGAAAACCGTTTATCACAGATACAAAAAGAGAAGCACAGGTTCAGTAATAATTATAGCATAAACTGTGGACAGCAAATGACTGGAAGCGTGTAATATGATCTGACAAACCTTGTGTTTGTCTGTACCGTGTCCTTTGTCCTGCATGTCGGACTAGGAATCCGAAAATCTATAGTTTGGATCTCGTTTCTGCAACATCACCCTCCACAATTTGCGGCAATGTTGTGTTATAAGAGTGGCGGCCAGATCCCATTATTCGATTATAGACGACTAAGGGTTTGCAGTAGGTGCTGTTGACTAACTAAATTACTTCAAGCCTATAAGTTCAATTATAGGGACGACTAGACCAGATGGCTCTCGTGTAGCTTTGCGTGAGTATCCAAATCAATCGACCAACCCTGCCTGCACTGACCGTAAAGTAAAAACACACAGAACATCACACTAGTCATTTGCCACTTGTAATATTATTCTTACAGCATAAGCTGCTTCAAAGTATGTAATGGTAATAGGAACATTATTTTGGTATGAAACGAATCAGTTGATTCCTTTAGATTTTCACTGTGATGGAAATATATCTCCCTGCCAAGATGATAATGCATCGAATTCATTGTGCGTCTATAGTCCAAAATTGGTTAGAAGAGAATGACAGTTGATTTACTTATCTTTTTTACCCACTACAAACACTGGATCTCAATTCTATTGGTCAACTTTGAGATAAATTTTAATGCCATATTTGTCATTGTAAGTTTTGAGACATATGCATACGTAAACAGTTGTAGCCCTTATTCTTTGAAGAATAAGCTGTAATTGAAAAAGACACCTTCTAGAATTTAGCAGAGTCTATGCCACAACAATACTTGGCTATCATCATGGTGCAAGGTAGTTCAATCTGATATTAGGGTTGGTTGTAGTAAAGTGGCCAATCAGTAAACATGCGCATGTATTCCTAGATTCAAACTATATGCTGTCAAGGTTTCGCATTAAAAAAAGGAAAAGAGTAAAACAGTATATGACTATTCAGCTATTTATTATTTATACAAGTAGGTAAACACGTGTTTGTAGCACATAAGGTACACTGAAAACAGCATGCAAGTCTCATATTTCGTATAAGTACGACAGCGTCAAGATAGTTTAAATAAGACTCTGATTCAAAGTTTTAGGTCACTTTTATCGAAGCAGTTAAAACCGATCTAGAGTGTCGTATCTTATTTCTGCGTTCTTCATTTACATACGGTCTGCAAAAGATGCGTGACTCTCCTGCGAAACAGGTACTTTTAGTTTTATAAATTAATAGCTACTACACCTGGACTTGGTGTTCACTTATCCTTGCTCTATTCGTCTTTATTTTTATTATTCCAAGTATATTTTACATTTGAGACAACTTAATAATATATATTTCAAACACATAAATTAGTACAAATTTATGAAATTAAAAAAAAGGTAAAATGAGTTAAAACTCACGTCAGGTGCCTTGTTTAGGTACATTAGGTGTGGAGAAATTTGCTATATCACCCACATAATGATTTATATTAAACAACCGATCTGTAATAAAACTTTCCGTTGTCTGTTACAATCAAAAATCGATCAATTCTGAAACAGTAACCTAGCAATACTCCAAACAACGTGTGTTAAACTACATGATACGATGTACAGATTTCTTTCGCAACCGAAAGTCATTAAAGTATTTGTAAAATAAAGTACATCTTTCAAAGAGTTAATCATTCCTACTGAATCCACGTGTTATTTCGTTAACACTTTTTTTCACATAAACTTGTCATATTAACTTCATATTGTTAGCCCTTGGGCATGATCTACTGGTCAACATGCAGGGCTGCAAATCGAGATTCGAGACACGATGGCGCTGAACAAACTTCACACTTTCAGCTGTGGACACGTAGTAAAAACGACAGCAAATGATATACACAGTTCAAAATGGCTTCTAACTGTAACCTTTTCTCTTCAATAAGTAGTTTGAAATTAGCAACGACCATACTTGAACTTTAAGCGTGTTTGACCTGGTTGTTTAATCCATGTATCATATAAGGTGCTTTTCAAGTTAAAACTCCATTTCCAATTTTATGTTAAAATACTTTTTTTATTAATGTGTCATCTATTTTATAACGAAATTATAACAGTAAAAACAAATCATAAGATAGCTAGAGGTATGTCTTCGGACTTTCAACGCTACAAACTGGGTTTCGATACCCGTAGTGGGCAGAACACATTTGTGTAGCTTTGTGCTTAAACTACAAATAAACAAGACAGCCAGAATATCTGGAAAGAATGAGGCGCCATCTGTTATATAATTGTTACTACTTTCGGATCAAACTTTCAAAATCATCAAACTCCTGGGTGAACATTTAAAAACGAAACAATAACTATGCCATAAATTTCCACTTCGACATAGACAACCCTATAATTTGAAATCGAGTTAGTCGTCACTACTTGCATAAGAAAATATGTATATCTAAAGGCAATTTGAAGCTCAAAAATATAAACCTTGACCTTTAATTTAACTTGTTATAAGTAAGTATTAATTTAAACAATTATACGATTATATGACTTACACGTCTGTCATTTGTTTGTTTGTTTTAACTCAAGGCTAAATAATTGATTATTTGCACTTTGTCCATTGTGTGGGTCGAACGTCGAATCTTAGCTTAATAAGTCCTTACACTTATCGCCGACTCACTGAAGAACACATTTTTTATCCCAAATGACTATTTATTTATCTTACTGTAGTTTAAAAATGCTATTTTCT
>NW_013665832.1:385342-398001 GCF_000517525.1 Limulus polyphemus | reverse complement strand
AGATAGCCCTCGCGTAGCTTTGCGCGAAATTCAAAACAAACTAATACAGAATATTAATTACATTTTATAAGAATAGTCTGCAGATACTAATGTAATATGTGTTGCTGCAAATTAGAGCCTAGTGCTATGACTAACATGTTTAGCACATGAATAAATTTATAGTTAGAGAAACATGCTACAGCCCTTCCGATAAAGGATATTCGTATAACAAAATTGTTAAACCAGACGGGATCAAAGGAAACAACATTTCAAAGAAGGGAGCCTTAAAATGAAAATGAAAACAGCTTATGAAAACAGAAGAACCTTTGTATAGCAGAATATATATAGTACAGCAACTAGTTTTGAAATCTTTGCCCAAATCGATCTGGAGTAATGCTTTCATCCACAACAGCGAAGTCTATACTTGCGATATTGAGCTCTAAATTCGCAAATGTCATTGCATTAATGTTGGGTATATCTCTTAGTACCATTAAGAAACTAGAATTCAAGCTTACAAAGGCTCACGAGCCAAGACTTCCAAACACACCAAATAAACGGCGATTTTCATGAAATTTTCCTGAAAATACTTGAATCATAGCAGCATCATTCAATGCATACCTGTCAATTCCCCAGATGCAGCTCCAATGGACTTTTGTGCCTTTGGTCTCTGTTTAAACGCGGTCTTGGAAGACGACGTCCACGCAAGTTGGAAAGTCTGTGAAAAATTTGTCAAGATGTGTGGTCTAAAATTTACTTTGCCATCCTTCGTAGAAGCTTATTTCAATAGCGATAGCTGTGTTCGATAATAGTGTGTAATCACGGCCATCAGAATACGCACGATCAACTATAAAGGAAGTAAGTAGTTCAAGGACAGAAAGGAACTCGTAACATCGTTATAAATCTATGTGAGGTTTGCATGTATGTATGTATGTATACATACATATATATATATATACCTATGTATAACGTAAATGCTATGCGTCTAAATTGTATCTTACAAGTTATCATCCCACAATGAAATTAGTAGCGGGGAATAAAAACATAATTACAGCACTTATAGGTTATTTATGACTTCAAGATTGCACTTATGATATGAAACGTGGCATCTATATCGATCAGCTCTCTAGTTCAATTTCATTCAAATGTAGCACCATTTATCTTATAACTACTTATATTACTTCAGGTATGCTAAATTCATTGTAATTGTTCAGGTTGCTTAGCTCATACACTTGCACCACTGTGCACAACAATATTTTTCTCGAAAGTTTTATAAATAGATTTGTAAATATATAAAACAGCAGGCCTGGCATGGCCAGTTGGTTAGGGCGTTCGAATCCCCGTCCCACCAAACATGCTCGCCCTTTCAGCCGTTGGAGCATTATTATGTGACGGTCAATTCGTTGGTAAAAGAGTAGCCCTCTAATCTTTTACTGCTAAATTAAGGACGGTTAGCGCAGGTAGCTCTCGTATAGCTTTGCCCTAAATTCAAATAACAGCAAAAATCATAAAATGAGATAAACAGATTTTCAAGCAAAGCTCATAAAAATTTATTTGTTTATGATACTTGCACGTATTTCAAAATGACTGCAGTTCATCATAGTGGTGTATTTACCTATATATTTTTGCATTGTTGGGACGTCTATGCTAGAACTCCGAAATTGAAAAGTGTTCAGTTTAATTCATGAAAAGGTGGTAAGTTGAACAGAGAAATTATAATTGATTATTTTACATTTTTTTATTTGCGATGAAATTACTTTTAAAAGCAATTACTGTTAGAGAGAACACAAACATACGGCAGCTTAGGTTAACTGAAATAATAAAGTTATGTATACCTTTACTGTGTTATGTATTAGAATTTCAAATAGCCTGAAATTGAGTTAAATGATAATTCAAATTTAGTTGTAAATTATACTTTGGATTTAGTAGTTAAGTAAAAGCCGATATATAGTCAGTTTATGATATTTGCCAACAAGATTGATACACACAGTTTTCTTTTTTTTAACACAGTTATTACAAACAATGATTTACAAACAAAAGTTTCACAAACTTACAAGCAATATAAAGTCTTCTTTCTAGTCTGGAACTTTTTCGATATCTTATCGAAGGTTTACAATGAGCGAGTTAATTACGGGTTGACGTAGGTATAATTCACTTAACATAGTTTTGTCCTTCGTGATTTGTAATGTTAGAACTTTGTAAATGTTCCTGGTCAAATATCTGAAGTTTTCCGATTGATAAGCATTATAACAATCACAGTTATAGCTTCCGAAGTTTATTGCCCACTGACTACAGCAAATTAATTATAGATACTCCTCTTGGCGCGTCGCGTTGGTTATATTTATAGGCGTGTGGAGGTTTTCTTGAAATTTCAGTTTTACGTAACAATACTGAGCTACTTTTAAGCATTTACGTACATACATATATTGTTGATTTTTACTCTCGAGAATCTTTTACAATTTTGGAGAATAGGCGGGAGTTTCGCAATACATTTTTAATACGATAAGCTATACATGTTTTTAAATGTAATCTAAACAAATAAATGTCCATAGTAAAATAAATATATAATAACAAATCCGTTAGAACTGCTAAAAACAATAACAGAGAGGTAAGATCGGTGTGTCAGAGATACATGTTTTTAAACACTGTCAACTAAACATAATATAAATATAATTTTAGATCAGTTTCTAGAACATTCCAAAGTTTATTGAGATTGTCCAGAGAATTGTGAACAATTACATAACTAACTGACCACTACTAACTCTTTGCAATATTTTATCATGACCTGTTTTAAATATTTTACTAATTTATGGACTATTAGAACATTTTACTTCTTATTACATAACGACCATTTTCAGTCAAACGGTGCTACAAGTAGGAAGAGGAATAAGTACGAGTGACTTTGGTATTCTAAAAGGCTTACGGAGGACAGAACATACCAGACGTTTGGAAGTTCCGTTACACATAACTTGCAGAAAGACTGGATATCTTATATTTTTACCGTTCAAAAATATCCTCTAAGATAACTCAATATTGTTTGTTTGTACTTAAGCACAAAGTTACACAATGGGCTATCTGTACTCTGCACACCACGGGTATCGAAACCCTATTTCTAGCATTGTAAGTCCGCATACATATGGCTGTGCCATTGGGGGCAATTAAAGAAGTATAAGTATTTACTCAGAAAGGTTTGGTCTTAACTTTTCCTAATGATGTTCATAGCTCTTTACACAAGAAAATTAATTACTTAGTTTTAACTGTATTTGCATAAACATAAATATTTCTAATACACTAGAAAACATTTTCATTTTAATTCAAAGGGAACATATTTTAACAAGTTTAGAGATTATAGTTACAGTTTAAGCAATCAGACTGAAAATCGAAAATAATATTATAATCTTATGAGTTAATATATATATTTCTTGTGCGCATTCGGTAACAGAATTTATTTATTTCAACAAGCGTCGTTGCACTTATATAATGTATTTGTGGATGATTCAGTTCTCTGGCAATATTTACATATATGGCGTCAAATGTTCTTATTAGTATTATGCCCATTTTCCATTTACAGACAGGATTTCCGGCTGATGGAAATGTTGCAAGGTTTGATGTCTATTGTTATATAATTGAAATGTATAATAAATAATTATATATTGCGTAAGTCGAAGAAGAATAGAACGATATACTTTAACAAACCTTATCTCATTTCTAGATTTTTCTTTACCTTAAGAACATTAATATGCATGCATGCAAACTCAAATATCACGCAAACTAAAAGAACAAGTATTCTCAGAAGGGTTTTAAACAGTTTCAGAATATTTATTAACAGACACAAGTATTTTGATGGTAGTTTATCGAATAATCAACACATTTTTATACTCCTTTTAGAATGATAATTAATGAATATTTCATTGTTTCATAATTAAGCTGTAATGTGATAAAAATACTATTGAAAGACACAAAAGTGCATTTAATGGTTATCACATCAAGACTTAACACGCAATTCATTATGTTTTTATCAATATTATGTTGACTCAGGTAAGGAGTGAATGATTTTATATTTATGGTGATGTCTCAACACATAATACATATCAAACAATGGCAAGCTATATCCACAAAGCGCTTACTTTTATTGCCACTGTTTATAAGCTATATTTGAGGTCACCAATAAGCGAGACGCCATTAACTCAGCGACAGTGTTTGTTTAGATTCACTTTAGAGGTTATAATTAAGCTATAGAAACTTGTAAGCTGGACGCGCATAAGAAAATGACAACATAATAAGTAGGTAAGTTTGCTGAAAGTAAAAGAGCAAAACAAAACGTGGTAGCTAAGACTTGACATTTATCTCGCAGGCATATACTATTGATTCAGAGACAAATATAAAGTCATCAAAGTTATTACGAGCAATCAATCCACATTTATTAACTACTCAGTTGTGACTGTCAAGTGGTTGCGTCAATCATGAATTTAAAATATCTCAAAATACCAAGTTTAAGCATCTAGATTTTCCAAAATAAAATTTGTGTTTATGTACGAGTTGTACCATGTCCTGGAGAAAAAAAAAACACTTATTTGTTGAAGTGCTTTAGTTTATACTGCCTAATAATATATCAGTCTTTCGTAGTCCATTGATAATATACAGTGTAAACTTTCATTCGGAAGGGAAATAAAACGACAACTATACCAGGTCACCTTTATTTACTTTAGATTAAAATAACCAGTTTTAGCATTAACAAAGCAGAAAATATTATTTCGATTATTCTGGTCTTAATGACGAAAACTTAAAAAAAAATAGAGAAATTATTGAATATAACTAACGGGTTAACTTTCTTTTTGTTCCGAGGGCGCTCTCTTTTGTGATATAACGCAATTAACAGTATCTTGGCGTTTAATTCCCGTCTTTCAGGATCTGCAAAAGTGGCTAACATGACATCACTTTAAATATGCACTCACCCATGAACAGGTGAAATTTAAGAATACCCTTCATTTTCAAGTTTCTAATATATAGTTTTAAGATATTAATTATAGGAATTAACCAGTCAGAATATTGTTTTCTTTGTTTAAATTTACAATGGAAACTTAATTACCCTATTGGCCAGAGTTGTTTCGAGCACAGAACACCCACTTTTTGTTACGCTGTTTACTAATCTTTTGACAATATTTGAAAAGGCTACTGCTTATGTAAATGAGGGTATGGTTGTGAATCTTGTGTATCTGGGTTTTCAGAAAGCATTTAACAGGGTGCCACATAAAAGACTTGTTGAAAATATTATCTCTGTAGGTGTGGAGGATAGGCTGGCTCTTTGGATAGAAAACTGACTAGTTGAAAGAAAGCAGAGGGTTGTTAAAAGTCAAACTGGTTTAATGTCATAAATGGGATACCTCAGGGCTCAGTTTGAGAGATTTGCTTTTTTGGATTTACACTAATGACAAAAATGAAACAATGGTCAATAAGTTCTTTAAATTTGCTGATGATATTAATATTTGGAATGTTTCTAGCTGCGAGGAGGGTGATGCTGTTTTAGAAAAGGAGTTGGATTATTCAATGAGTTGGAAGAATAAGCGCCAGGTGGCTTTTAATGCAAGGTAATGTATGAGGAATATCACAATTTAAATCATGAGTATAAGTTTGATAGGAATAACCTTAACTGTGTTATGGAAGAAAAGGATTTTGGTGTACTAGTTGATCAGTATCTTAAATCATCCAAGTAGAGTGCTGTTGATAATGTAAAGGAAAATAGGGTTTTAGGTTGTTTCTGTAGAAATATTGAATACAAGTCTAAAGAGGTTATAATTTCAATTTATAGGTCATTGGTTCAGCCACGTTTGGAATTTTATGTTCATTCTTGGGCTTTTTGTTTTAGGAAGGACATTGAATTGTTGGAAAAGATTCAGAGTAAGGCTACTATGATGATAGCTGGGATGAAACAATTGTCATACGAGGACAGGTTAAGATCTCTGAAAATGTTTTCTCTTTGAGAAAAAGAAAGACGAGTTAGGTGTTTAAAATTGTTAAGGGAACTAATGCTGTTTATGTGTCATCGTTTTTGGTATTTAATAGTCAGAATGGTAGAACTAGGGGACATAAATATAAATTTTGTCTGTGTAGGAGTCAGATTCAACTAAGACAGTTTTATTTTCCTCAGAGGGTGATTGTTCTTTCTGTTGTCCTTTTTAAGAGAGTTTACGGGAAGGCTTGATAAATATTTGAATGATAAGGGCCGGCTTTGAGTGACTTGTTTTTATTTTAAAGTTTATTTTAGTGGCCTAGATTAACCAACATGTCATTTTATGTCATATATGTATAATTATCGTTTTGAAGTTTCAAATCTATTTATTGAGTAGCTGACCTCCACCCAGAGAAAAACTGGGTCATTTGTTTAAAATATTTCCTGATTATTCAGAAGCTGTGCAAATAAAAATAACATTATTGTTCTTTAGATTATCTCTGTCAACATAATTGTAGATTTGACGTTCCCTCGTAGACTTCTGAAAGGATTTTGACCAACACAAAACCAAAAAAAAAAAACTGTAACAGGTGAGAATCCACAAATATCAGTGGCAAAAGATGTCCATGTACCCCAGGTAACAATGCACAATATAATTAATTAAGAAAGAAATACATCTGGAAATGAAGAACAAAAGAATACGGGTGGGTCACTAAACTAAAGCTTATTTTATTATTTATTATATAACACCGACGAAAATGGAAAAAATTCAAGGAAATAAAACTAATAACTCCGGAGAACAAAATTGAAAAACAATTAATAGTAGGTAACCTGGAAAACAAATAATATTAAACTTCCATAAGTATTCACACTGATTGCTAATTCTATATATGTATTTAATCTTTATATTTAATGTTATAAGTTAACTTACACAAAACATCATGAGCTCTTCCTATAGGACATTGCGTGTGAGCTCCAGATCACCACAATGCTCCATGTTACCTTTCCTACTCAGGAATTTATGACTTTACTTTTCCTTTCTTCTTATGAGTTCGATTAGCAAACAAGTCAGTGTGTATTGGTATTTTCAATCTAGACAGCATCTAATACGAAACACTGACTAAACAGCTACGTCACAAACCTTAAGGTACATGTTTAACCATGCATAATTTTGAGCTACTAACCAGAAGGGCAGCCACTCAACAGCATCCACGGCCTATGCAGCTACAGAATAGCGAGATTGACTATCAGTGTTATAACACTTCCACAAATGAAAGTGCAGAGCGTGTATAACGGAATACTGCAATTCGAATCTTGGATCTTTCAATACTCAACCCAGCACTCTAGCTACTAGGCTACACCCGGCCCGGAAAAATAAGAACATAAGAGCATTATAATAGTAATATATTGTAATAAACCCTAATAGAACTGCATGAAATACTATATTCAGAACCTCTCTGAAATCTAAAAGTTAATTAGTTAACTTCTCACGTTTGTTTTAAAGATCAAGTATAAGGTATGCTATTTTATACATACATTCAAGAAGCCGCTGCCTTAATTCAAAGATTTATTTCGTATACGTATTTTCAGATATTTTTTTAAACTGCACTTCGAAACATAGAGGGAAAAAAGAATATTCATATACGTATAACGTTCCGATTAGTATGAATTCATAACATTCTTTTCTCTCACCTTCGTGTATTTACAAAATAATAGTTATATTAGTTTCCAAACAGATTACGATATCTCGAAGGACTGAGTTTTGTTTTTAACCTTCACATTGTAAAAGCACTTATTTAACCTTATCTGACTTCGTTATCTATGTTACAACTCTGGAAGTATAAGAAGCTATTTTCTTAACAGCATGAAAATACTACTGTTTGTTAGATTGGTTTCAAAAGCCTGAAGCCTTATGCTTTTATCTTTATATGTATTTCTTGCCGCTAGGGCCTATATTCATTAGAAGTGAATAGTGGCACACGTCAGGGTGATTACGATGTCTAAATTTACTGCTTTGTTTGACCTAATGTGTATATCCTTCTTTGAAGAAGAAAGAACAGTAAATATACAGCAAAGTAAATTAAGCTATGCAGCACTTTCAAAATAAATAAAAGATTAGTGCAAATTGATGACTTTTTTTCGACGAACATTAGCCCAGTAAATCAATATATGAGAAACTATAAACTTCACCAACTTTCAGTAGGGCGTGTGACTTATTCAACTATTTTAAATATGAAATAAGCAGAATATTTAATACAGAAAATACAAATAAGATAAATTTTATAAGGAACATTGTTCCAAAAGGGTTAGAGTATCATGAAAGTGAACTTTAAGTATTTAACTATACGCACACATCATATTACAAACTGGTTAGATAGAATAATACATATAAATGGATCTAATTTTTGCATTAGATTATATAACGGAAACAAAAGATAAAAGTTCCTCACCATCCAGAAAGCACTAAATTTTGTTCAACATAACTTACGAGCACTATAATATATTATTTTTATTCTGAACAGAGCAAAATGTACACATCCATTAAAATCAATATAATATTATGAGATGTGTATTTTATTGAAATAATGGCCATAGATTTTTTTACAGATGCGCAGTTATTATTATTATTATTTTCTTGCTGATCATAGTTATTCTATGAAAAATATAACGTTAAGTAATATCCTCACACAGAGGCGATTAATAAAAGGAAAATCTAGGATTAATATTAAAAGCCTATGAACAGCCTCGAAATCCTAGTGCTGCGTGATAATGTGTTGATTATGAAGAGTAACTAACATTATGAATCATGGGGCTAATTTAAGAGGGTCAAATAACCGTCACGATCTACTATCTAAGAGTCCCCAGTTAAGGAGGGCATTCAAATACTTTTTCTTTCCTTTAGGGGTAAATATCTATCCTTTTTTCAAATATTTACCAAAATAAGGCCAAGGAAGTTTCTCCTCAAGCACATTTTTCACCTCCTACACGATTGCCATGTGGTTAGTGTGTTGATCAGAGCTGATATTGTATTACTCGATCCTGGTATATAATTACCTGGTAAAATATATCGAACTCCCTCTGCTGTGTTAGCCTCGGGGGTGTGGTTTTAATTTGATTTTCTTCACACCTCAATCTTTTCTTTCTTAGATTGAATGGATAATTTTTAGTGATATATTACATCTTTTTCACTTATAACTAATATGGGAGAGGTTTGAAAAAGCGTTTCCTTACCCTGCGAAATTATTTCAACATACACGATTCATAATGAACATTTGGTACAAATGTTTTCTATGGAACGAGGAACAGTATCAATACAAATGGCGTGATTAGGTCTACTGTATGCATGAAAGACACACACACATATCTACAGACACATATATATACCAATTTATTCGTTTATTTTTCTCTGTAACTAAGAAATTTGAATATTCAACCTGAATGACGCCTTATGCACACGTGGGATAAGCGGTCAGGTAAGAAACCTGTGAAAATCAGGTATAGCTGTCGTTAGTCTTGACCTACTGACCAGAGAAAGAAGGCAGGCAGTCAGAAACAACCTCGGCCACAAGGGTTTGTCAGGCTCTTTTCAAATGAGTAACGAGATTGACTGTGAGGCAGGCCCGGATTTCTCGATCTACGACCCAACACGCTATCTACTAGGCAATGCCAGGACCATTTCTGTAAGTAATTATTCACAAGCCGAATGATATCTCTCTGTAACAAACACCTTGATCAAAAGCCGTGACACCAACGTCTAGTTGTTTTTTCTAATGTTCTTTGTAACTGATAGAGTTTGTTTGTTTGTTTTAGAACAAAGTCACATTGGGCTATCTGCTGTGCCCACTGTGGGGAATTGAACTCCGGATTTTGGCGCAGACTTACCATTGTCCCACCGAGGATTAACTGATAGAGAGAGAATATTATAGCTTGTTTCGGCAAGGAAATCACTTATATATAGAGAGAATTACGCTAACCTTAAATAAAACATTTTCCAACTCAATATACGTGTACTGAGATCTCGGACCTATAATTTGAAAATAATTATGAATATTCCTTTCAACCATATAGAAGTTTTATGTCAACAAGTATTTATATGTAAGTGTGGTATCTTGCAAATGAGATGTTCTATTAGTCTTATGAGAGGTGGATCCTGAGTGAATTCGAAACTGACTTGAGTCTGCGTACTTGTCTAAGCCGAACATGATGCTTGAATTTAATCTCAATAATACTTCTGAATTAATGTCTCATTATGAAAATGGCTCATTTACAAAGCCAACAGAGCACTTGACATGCTTAAGGGTGAAGATAAAGATCTACTGTTGACTTAGTATTGTGATAAAGTGTAATTTCCAAGTTTTAATACAAAAAAAAACTAATAGTGTCAGAGACTGTCCAAAAATGGCAGGTTATGCTTACAAACGCAACACCAAAACCAGCTCGATAAAAGTAACTTATCGACATTTTAAAACTCGATATACAATTACATCAAACTATTGTATATCCAATCATACCAGAAGCGATGAAAATAAAATTAAATCTAGCCAATCTCTTGCACTTTTCGCCCAGCTGTGCAACCAAAATTACTGCATGTCATCGACTAGCTTGTACCAGGATTATTTGAACTACATGTTAAAGGCATTAGTAGCAGAGACAAATCCAATGGGGGTGGCAAGGGAGATTTCCACTGGAGAGTTCTGCCTCTCAGAAGCCTCCCCCTTCATCGGGGATATCGAGATTTAGACTTTTGAGATTTTTAAATTGACATGAAAATGTTTTGTTTTTTGTTGTTGTTGTTTTGGATTGACGGAGTAGACATATTATGTAACTTGAGTCAAACCAAATAGCCTCAATCAGATGTGACCTATGGGTTAGGTTTAATGGTAGTTTGAATACAGCATTAGACTGCTGCGAAGCTGTACAAGGAGAACCTGAGGTAAATTTATAAATAATTAAAAATAGTAAATATACACTTCTCAAAAGTAAAAAAGGCTATTTTTTGTATTTAGTAGCACTTGACCTCTATCCTTCACCTTCCGCAAGTAAAAAGTCTTAGAATAACGAATACAGATTCTGTCTCGGCTTCTTTAATGTGTGGAAAACGTCTGGGAATATGCTACACAGACAGTAGTTGAATATGACAAGATCAAGGAAAATTATCTGATGATATGGGGCGTCGTCCACTGTTAGATCTTTTTGTGCTGATGCTGTCTGACTTGGTTCCATTGTACTGAACGATAATGTTTGTACCAGAGGTGCAGGTGCCCGTCGTTTAAATGAAATTATCGTGAGAATGGTCCGTCCTCCAGACCTCATTCCATAGAACAAATCTGAAACCATATTTAGCCACGAACTTCGCGTGTACCTCGCCCTTCACAAACATTAGATCAAATGGAAAAAACTTTAGCGAGAGAAAAGAGAATTGAATCATTTCTCAAAAATATATCCAGCCTATCATACAGGGTATATAATGATGCTGTGGATGTGGTTGGTCACTTGAAATGACATGAACTTTTCTTTAGATCCGTGACCTATGATCTTGCTATAAGTGCTTCTAAAATAGAAAGTGTGACGTCACAACATAGTCTACTGTGATTTTTTTACCTTAGAAAAAAAAACAATGCATTTCATTTTTATCAATAGTGTTGCTCCCAAATTTCTTTCTAAAATAAATAAACATTGTATACCCTAAAAACTGGCAAAGTATGAAACCTGTAATTCTAAAGAGAACAATTAAAAAGTCACAATAACTACCATTTATGAATATTCTTAAGATGAATGTTCTGAAGTATTCTAAACTAGAAGGATTAATAAGTATTATGCGCTGCTGTATTATACACACCATTGTCCATCTCAGAGAAGGTGTGTTCTAATATTCAATTTAGAGTCTTGATGTAGTTCTGAAAGTCTATAAATATCACACAGTACTACGATATTCACTTTCGAGAAATTTTTCACTAGCTGAATGTCAAATTTTGTTTCCTCTGTGATTTTAAAAGGAGGCTAGTACCGCAAGCTGAACAAAGAAGACGTTTAAAATGGGTAGTTTCTTTAAAACTAACCATCCTACATCTTAAACTTGTGCCAGCGTACGTGTTTTACAATAACGTCAACTTGATTTCTCAAAAATATGTAACTTAAACAATTAAATACATTTAACTACATGTAACTGTTTGATAGCGAGACGCAGAATCTGGCGAAAGGTTCCGTGAGATCAGGGTTTGAAACCATAAATTTGGTAGCCACAAATTTCTATGCGCCCTTTTATTCAAGTTTTTATCTTTATAATCTAGCAATCTGTACTAACTATTCAATATAACTTCTGGCTAGCCTGTGATTACAATTTATAAGACACTAACTCTAGCTCCAACAGTCATTTCTTTGTCCTGTTTCAAGAGATCGCACATGATTCTTAAAATATAAACTTGAACAGGTGCATTACAGAGGCTTCTTGGAAATATTATGTTGTATTCAGTGTATGAACACTTCTTCATTAGCTTCAATATATATTCAGTGGAGTGCTTGAGTAACCAAAGAACAGACGTTATTCACGTGTCGCCACAGCATATATTCCAGCCACGAATATTTTAGTGTCCTTTTTCATCCTAGTTTACATAAACACATAAAGTTTTATGAATGTATAAATATGTGTGTGTGTTTAACAACAGATAACATACTAAGTAAATTTATTACTTTTAGTTTTTTACTATAATCTACCCTACGGACAAACCTAAAA
>NW_013665832.1:365215-384342 GCF_000517525.1 Limulus polyphemus | reverse complement strand
GTTTACATAAACACATAAAGTTTTATGAATGTATAAATATGTGTGTGTGTTTAACAACAGATAACATCAAGTAAATTTATCTTTAGTTTTTTCATAATCACCCTAGGCACCAAAAATGAACCTGATTAATTTCATTATGCTTCAAGTATATTAAAAACAATGTTTAGTTGATACAATTAAAATTTTCACTTATTAGTTTTTGTTTCAGTACAAATCCACATTGGGCTATTTGTTGTGGGAGTCGAGCTCAGAATTTTGGCGTTATAAGTTCGTAAACTTATCGCTGTTCTACCGGGGACGTTTTCATCTACACAGTTGGACCTTAGGTACTTGGCACCGAAATTATTCCAGTTTTGGACCTTAGGTGCTTGGCACCGAAATTATTCCAGTTTTGGACCTTAGGTGCTTGGCACCGAAATTGTTCCAGTTTTGGACCTTAGGTGCTTGGCACCGAAATTAAAATCGATCTCATTTATAGAAATATCCCCTGAATCTTAATGGCAGTAATAAAACGAACTTTTTATTTCGTTGAGTTGTAATATTCGAGAATTCAATTTATCGTAGATAAAAAAAACATTTACAAGCATAAATTCACTTTAAAGTAAACTTTTTTTTTCTGGGCTTGGCAAGGCGAGGTGGTTAGGGTGCTCGACTCGCAAGCTGAGGGTCGCGGGTTCGAATCCCCATCCCACCAAACAAGCTCGCCCCTTTCAGCCGTGGGGACGTTATAAGGTGACGGCCAATCCAATTATTCGTTGGTAAGAGAGTAGTCCAAGAGGTGGCGGTGGGTGGTTATAACTAGTTGCCTTCCCTCTAGTCTATTATTGTATTCGCGAAATTACAAACAATCCAACCTTTTTTTTTACGTTTAAAATGCGAATATATAATGCTGGAATTAAGCCGTCTTGTTATATTTTAGGGTTTTAGTACAAATATATTGATGTAATAGCGTTTCGTTTCAAAATGTCATCAAGAGTTCTTTAATCACTCATTTCTTATTACTGTTCCTGTCCCATGGTGGCTCAGCGGTAAGTCTGAGGGGGTTATAACGCTAAGAATGGGATTTCGATACCCGCATTGTGCAGAGCACAGGTTTTCAGCCCATTATGTAGCTTTGCTCTTAACAACAAAACAAAGAACCAACTTACTGATTTTTAATTAACAGTTCAAAATCACACAAGCAATATGAAAAATTTATCAGTCTTTGTACTAAACAAAATCTACGCAGTAGACCAGATTACTTATTTGAAATATTTAAACAAATTATCTTACTTTCAAGTATCAGAAACCAGCCCCCCCCCCCCCCAGTGGCACAGCGGTATGTCTGCGGACTTACAACGCTAGAATCCGGGTTTCGATACCCGTGGTGGGCAGAGCACAGATAGCTCATTGTGTAGCTTTGTGCTTAATTACAAATAAACAAACAAACAAATGAGAAACTAAAGCTTAATGTCAGCTGCTTCACAGACAGTGTGGTATAGAAAAGAAGCAAATTACATGCTTACATTAAAGTCATTTGCCAAATATGCTTAAAAAATTTTTTAAACTCTAAATCATAAACTTATATATATATATAAGGCTAAGAAGTGACAGTTTCATTGCGGAACCACATTCTTCTGTATAGTAGGATAAAATAAAAGGTACTGGAAAAGCTAGTTCCCTTGGCTAAACGTTTTAGTTAGATCTGGTTGTATGGATACATATACACAGAGAGTTAAAAAAAAACATATGTATTCCATACACTCAATATGAACTGATTGCGATTGAGGAATGTTCGTGTTAATTGGTTAAGATCCGTCCATTTCTAGTGGTGTCGTAATATGTTACATGCGTGCAGGATAGGTGGTTTTTCAACACAGCTGCAGCATGGCAATGCAAGTGGCACTTATTTTAAACAGCGTGCTGTATTCGAGCTCTGACGTAATATTTTGTGACTGTTATCCGTGCACACTGTTCTTGAGTGGACCAGAAAGATAGGCTACTGATGTTCTTGTCTTACAGCAGGTGCGCGCAATGGTTATATATATAAAGACACACGTCTGTATTTGACAGAACTGGTATTATGGATCTCACGGAACAATGCTGGGAATCCATGATTTTAAATGGAGAATATATTTAAATCCAGAAATAGATTGTCTAAATCCTCAACCTTGTCAGTACACGTTTGTAATTAATAACAAAAATAACATCCCGTTTCGTTTTCAGTGGTATTTGAGTGTATATATATATATATAAAGTGAGAGATATTAAATTCGTTGAGTTAATGAAAATTTTGGCTAGCAGATGTAATGAAGCATTATTAACATACATGTATAGAAAATTGAGTGCGAAATATTAAAAAGGTGGAACATACACATAGCTTGAAAAAGTGCAATCCAAAAGAATGTTTGATGTAAAGGGTACATATTTCTAAGTCTCACTCACCGACGACGTAACACAAGTACCACAGAGAAAAAAAAATCATGCTAAACAGAATTAAATAAGGTAATACTAAATCCCCTAGAAAATACCAACCATGTAAAAAAAGTGTCCTTTGCAAGTTGCCATAACTTTAAGTATGTTTGTCACAATCATGAAAGAATTAAATTAATAAAGAGTATTGAATACAATAATGGAAACAGTGTTTAAAATGAGTATAAAATGCACATATTAAGGGTTTGATTGTTTGTTTTTGATTATGCACAAAGCTACACAAGGGCTATTTGTGCTCTGCCCTGCACGGGTATCGAAACCCGGTTTCTAGCATTGTAAGTCCGTAAACATGCCGCTGTGACATTGGGGGGGCCATATTAAGGGACTGGCCTCACTACTGTATCAAAGTAAAATCGCGTGTTGATAGTTAACACTGGGATTCGCTGTCATCCAATAATTCCAACAGTGCCACACCTGCATAATATTGAGGCTTATATAAGGAGTTTTAGGGGTGCGATTTATTTGCTCTTTATATTTCAAGGATACGGGATACCATTTGTTTTAATTTTAGGAATATATGATATTACTTTTGGGGGAGGATATAGATCAGATTTGAATAAATAAGAAAATGTTTTGTGTTCATCTAGTACCACTAAAACTATGTTTATTTAGATTGCAAAATTTTATCTCGATGGACTTGCTTGTAATAGACACGATAAAATACTAACATCGGGTGTACCAAAATCTACTTCAACCGAAAGCTTAGATTAAATTTCCTTACAAAGGTCAGCTATAATAGCTCGATTGACTTTTTTTTTTCTAATGCAACAAACACTGATAGGCCCAAACTAGAAAAACTTTGTCAAAACCGAGAAAGAAAAAGTCAACTCTGTACATTTATGAGTACACATTTATTAAAAAACAAATACGAAGATAATCTTATTCCTAAGTAAACAAGTGGAGTATTGTGGGAAACACTTCGGTCATCAGAGAAAATGTAGCCTTTAAAGGTTTCCAAACACGGCATCTCCCCTAAGTGGAGAAAACTAGGCATTGAATTTTATACATTAATGTTACAGTAGATGTATTTGAAGTGTGCTCCGGCCTTATAACACCACTTGGAATGGCGTTCTAATGTGATATTTTGGGCATTTGTGAACAAGTAAGTGGACAAATGTCTGACCTCAATACTGAAGGAAATATCTATAAACTGCTATGTCAACCAGCAACCAGAACCAAAATTGATGGATTTTACTTTCTTAACATTTAAAGAGAAAACATATTGGTTCAACTACATATATCCTTACTGTAAACATTTTAAAAAGGAGTCTTTAAATTGTGCTACGAGGGAGAAGGGAAAATCTTACAAAAGGTCCTTTATATATATAATACCACAATTCCATGCTATCATTTCAGTGGAAGATGAAGAGAGTATAAGTGCCATATGATTCATTCAGGATACCCTCAATCGTTTTATTTTTATTGCAAGTAAAGTTGCAACATTTATCATACATTATTAAGTAATATTACTATAAAAAACAAGTATCATCTGGAGGATGAAGTAATTATACTATCAGAATCGATGTAATATATTTTGCTTGTAGCAACAAATTACAGGGGTACAAAATACATATTCAAGAAGAGATTGAAACAGACCAGGAAAATGAGGCAGTGTAGAGGAGGAATCCACCATTTTCACAGGAGAAAAGGGAAAAGAGAAGGTATTGATTAAGTTTTCGTATTTTACTCAGAACTTATTTAACTAGCATAGCTTAGCAAACAATCACAAAGTTTTGATTAAATTCGATTATAACGTTTATTTGAGTTATAGATTAGTCTCTTGGGTGCTTCATTAAAAGTTTTGAAAAATAGACGTTTAATAAAAAAAATCATATATTTTTTCGAAATTTCCTTTTTTGCACATCCCGTTCCTAGCAATGAAGAATCTCCTATTTCTTTGAATGAAATTCACAGACAAAAGGTTAATGTATAGTTACAGATATACCAGTGAAAAAAGTGCATCACAGATCGTGAAATTTTAAAAGTATTATCACAAATGGCTCACTAAAGTCATATCACTTAGCAGATGAAACACTAACAGTTCAATAGTGTCTTCTTTGTTAATAGAAACTTCTACTTCAATTTACTCGGTTATTATTAATTTTAGAACTATTTTTTTTAATTTTAAGAATATGGGTTACTAACCAAAATATTTTAAAGATATTTTGCTAAATGTTTTAGGGATATGGGATATTATATATGATAATATTATAACACTTCAAACAGCTATACTATTCCCATTATCAGCATTGTTATTACATTCCTGTCTCCCAGAACATAAATACCACATGACAAACGTTTATAAATCAAAGTTTTAGTGAAGGCTACTAGATTTACTGGATTTAGTTTAAGGCGAAATTCATATTTTAGTATAGGCTATACAGAAACTATGGAAAAGATACCTGGACACAATACTGTTGACAATAGAAGCGATTGTGGCAAAAAGATCAAACTTTTCAGAGTGGTATTAAGTAACACAGAGTACGATGTTCGCATGATACACGAAAATACAGTGTGTGTGTGTGTTTGTAATTTAGCACAAAGGTACACAATGGACTATCTGTGCTCCTACCACCACAGGTATCAAAACCCAGTTTCTGGTGTTGTAAGTCCGCAGGCATACCGCCGTGCCACTGGGAGGCACAATCCAGTGACCTAGCTGTAAGTAAGAACAGTAAGTTACACATTAGCACGAAGTGACCTAATAAATGTGTATTTGTTAAAAACCAAATACTGCTTAGGAAGGATAAGAGAACCAAAAGGATGAAATGAGCAACAGGCTTCAAAAAATGTGATGAGAAAAGCTGAAAGAGAGTGCTCTTTTCAGATGAATCAAAATCCATGTTGGTTGGTAACAGTCAGTGATGGTTTGTTCGATGGCAGCGAGAATGTTTGTTTGTACAAAGCTATCTGTGCTCTATTCATCACAGGTAGTGAAACCCGATTTTTAGCATTAAAAGCCATCAGACTTACCGCTGAGTTACCGGGTGGACCGTAGAGAGAAGAATGGTATCATGGTCAACGTACAAATTTACTGTGAGGCGTGCTAGAGGATCAGTATTAGTATGGACTGCACCTCAGCAAGTGGTGTTGTAGAGCTATAAAAATTGATGGAAACAAGTTTGTTGAACTGTGGGGAGTAATACGGGACATTTGGAACAATATCTCAATCATACATTGACAAACTTATGCTGGCATAAACGTAAGATGATGGGTTTAAAAGCAAATACAAAATATAAGTGCACTATGCTCCTTATTCGTTTTTCTTTTGTACGTTCTGAAATAATACGGTGCAGGAAGACACTGGTACAGTGAATGTACATTAAAATAATCAAAAACTAATAACCATAACATATGGAAGAAAAGAGGGTTTGGGTTGTTTTGAATTTCGCGCAAAGATACACGAGGGCTATCTGCACTAGCTGTCCCTAATTTAGCAATGTAAAACTAGAGGGAAGGAAGCTAGTCATCACCACCCACTGCCAACTCTTGGGTTACTCTTTTATCAACGAATAGTGGGATTGACCGTGACATTATAACGTCCCCACGGATAAAGAGCGAGCATGTTTGGTGGGACGGAGATTCGAAACCGGAACCCTCAGATTGCGAGTCGAGCGCCCTAACCACCTGGCCATGCCGGGCAGGACGAGAAGAATCTTCAACATATACAGACAGTGAAGAAGTTTGTTATAAGAATTAAAAATGTTACATAATAGGAATAGTCGTACCATTCATCGCCTTAAAAAGATGGAGACATATCTACAGATTAATGTTTCGTCTCAAGAAAGAGATAAAGGGGAGGAAGATGTCAAGAATAGAAGAATACAAAATTATAACTCGTCTCTATTTATAAAAATATCCTAAAATATCCATTCATCCTATAAAAAACGACTGGTTGGTTATCTTGTTGACATTGCTGAACTGTTCAATTGCTTCTTATAATTTGCACACCAGAAAGTTTAATGAACTTTTGGTATGGTTGTTGCTAAGCACAAAACTATACAATGAGCTATCCATTCTTTGTCCACCACGAGTATCAAAACCCGATTTTTAGAGTCGTAAACTTACAGACTTACCGCTGAGCCAAATAACTATCTCTCACTTCATTCACTGCTTAATTTTTAACATTTCTCTGAAGCGACTACATGAATTTAAAAGGACTAAAGCCTATTTGTGCTTCACAAACCTAATAGCAGCTGACAAAAAAAAATCAAAATTGAGAATATTTAATGATCAGTTTATTTTTCATTAACAACATTAATCAGGTTTAGCCATTCCTATATGAAAATAAAACATTTTTCTATATAAATCCGAATCATATTATAAGAAAGTTGATTTGTTCAATGGCGGTTTCAACCATGATCCAAGATCCGTAGCCTGTTACAGATTGCGCTAATCACTCAGTTTATTACTAATTCCAAACGGTGATAATCTATGGCTTAAGGAGTCATGATGATATACTGGACGGATGTATTATTTCGTGCTTCTTTTAACCTTCGGTACATGAAATTAATTATATTTTACATGAAACTGCAGACCCAGTCAACCAAACACCTCTTTGATAAAATCTTTAATTATCTCGGAAATTCTAAACCTACATATGAGGGAGTAGATAATGCAGTGACTAACCTTGAGGTTGGTTCATAACATGGTGATGATATTAGTTAGATTCGTGTGTATCTAGTAGCGTTGCAAATCCTTATCAGACGAAAAACAATATAAATATGTTAAACAAACAAAAAGAAAAAACCTTTGAACTACAAGTGATAATTCGTGAAATTTTCTCACTCGTATGTCAGGTTATAAAGTTACAGTAAACATTTATATCTTGTCAATTTTAGACGCCTTTAAAATCTGTAACAACTCTCAGCGTACAAAATGTTAACTTTATGTTATACAGTTTGAAAATAATTTAGTCAGTGTAAACGATTTCAGTACAAAAAACTCACAAAACACGAGTAAATATGTCAATAGCACATAGATACAAATAATTGTGTTCTCAAAACAAAACATTTCCTAGCACAGTGAACGACTTTATTCTCAAAATTAAAACAATGGTCAATAGCACATAGATACAAATAACTTGTGTTCTCAAAACAAAACATTTCCTAGCACAGTGAACGACTTTATTCTCAAAAATTACACTGAACTAATAAACTATCGTACTAAACTTAATTAAAAATAGAATTGAATAATAAAGTAATCGAATAATTTGTGGGAAAAAAAGGCTATCACTGCGTAGCAAGTACGTACACTATTTTCTATTCTACTCGTAGAACAGCGAAAACTAGTTGATACGGTAAAAACAATTTGGCCGTAGTGTTTTACATTATCTTTTCATATACGTGATTTTAGAAGGTTTCGAACACATTTCTGAAACTATAAGTCAAAATAAGTAATGAAAAGACATTAAAACAAAAAATATATTTTACTAGTAAGAAAAAAGAAATAAAGTAGTTGCTTATGAAAGATGTATAACTTTGAACGTATTGAATGTATTTAAAATATAGCAATACACTATTACAATAAAGCACTATGTTTTATAAATTACCTGAAGTAAAAAAATAACTATGGAAAAAAATTATGAACTACCAAGGTTACTTAATACAATTCCAAGAAATTTAATGTATATTAAAACATATACCAATGTTAAAAAAATGATAAAACTGGTTAATAATACAAGTATAATGTTATGAATTAATATATGCATAGTTAAAAGCATTTAAACTAAGTGCGTATTATATTATAATGTTATTGTATTTTATGAGTATTGTGTGATCAATTTTGATTTAATTTAATTTAAGTTTTGAATAGTACATTTCCTGCGGATAAGCATCAAACTTGGCGGGATGTTATTTAAATGTATCATGTTGTACTAATAATAAGAATAAAAATATAAATGTGTCGTATTGTTTTTAATATCAGCGATTACATTAATTTAAATTGTATAACTATTCGTGGTTGACGTTGAAGCTTACTTTAACCAAGCTGATATAAGACTTGCATTACGGATAACATACCAACCATTGTTCTGAGAATAAACACAAAAAAATGTCTACCACTATGCAGCAGAAACTTCAACTGAAATGAAGAAAACACAGTTGATTTCCTTAAAGCCCATAATTTTAACACTGCTTATTTAAAAAAAAAAACTCTCGTGTTTGTAAAGAATTATGAGTTCTTGTCTGTGGTACGCCATTAGTTACCCAATTCATCCATTTTCATGAGTTTCTCCTACGATATTACCCGCATGTTTTACGGATACCTAAACTGCTGCAAGGCAGCCTAGTTCTTTGTTTAAACCAACTCTATGGATAGATTATACATAGCAGAAGATGTTGTAATCTTTCAACACCTTCGAACAGATAATTTTCTTGTCATCTCCTCGTGAAGAATCTATCAGCAATAGGCATGGTGTCCAGATATCAAGAGTGTTTTTCATAGCACTCTGGAGAGAGCTCACAAACGACAAAGGCGATTTTTCACGTAAGAAACTTGTCAGAAAAGACTGTTTATGTGTTAAAAAACAAATAGCAGGATAAACAAAGAAACCTTTCTTTTCTTTTTTACTTTAACAAAGACAAAACTCCCTGTTTTGAAGTGTTAACATTTACTATCAACTCGTTTCATATTAATACATCAATTAAAAATAAGTTATTAGAGAAGCGCTTTAAATGCTATTTCACAAAAACATATCAATAATAAATTTATTAGGCGAGAATTTCTACTCAACGGGGCTCATTTCAAACAACTAACCAACACCTACCAATTAGGTTATAGTTTCGTTTTTTTCAGAAGCATCCTCTGTTATTCATAGTTTGTTTGTTTGTTGGGTTTCGCGCAAAGCTACTCGAGGGCTGTTTGCGCCAGCCGTCCGCAATTTTGGACTTGGGTTGAAAATACAAATGCTAAGCACGATATGCGGCTACTATATTTTGGGTTGTAAAGTCGTACATATCCATTATGTTTAAACTAGTGGTAACAGATGCATTTGCTTAATTAATTTATCTGGAACATGTGAATAAAAATATTAAATATATTTATATTGAAATACTGACAGCGATGGAAGAGAGAAATTAGGAGAAAGACGTCAGCTAATACAAGCAAAGAGTTTGGAAATTCACCCTACTTTAAAAGAACACATTAATGACAAGTTAAGTTTCTAAATACTCAAGATTTCGAAATGTTTTTAAGTGTAACAAGTCTTGCTGGTTCCCGAGATTATAGCTGTTCCACTTGCTTGCTATATAATAAATGGTCTTACCAAATTATTTGTATAATTACCTATATAGAACTCATAAGTAAGAAAAGCACAATTTCAATGGAAAAATAGAACATTTCTAAGTTTCTTATTACGGAGAAAAAGAGAGAATAAAAGGACGTTTACAAACAAAAGAAATGTTTAGTTTTTCGTCTTCTTTTGATTGAGTTGTGATTTATTTTTTTGAAAAGTGAACTATTGTAATTTTAAAATGTAACATATTATGTATATTTTCAAATCAAGTCATAGTCTCCCACCTTACCTGTTGATATTAGTAACAAAAAGTAATAGAACGTTCTTAGTCTCATCTTTCAATTATATTGGAAAACTGCAATAGGGAAATTAAGAGGAACGTAGAGACTAGAGCATTATGTGTATTGATATCGAAAGCTTTGTCATTTATCGCCGTACATCACACTACTTATACAACTTGTGAAAATAAAGAAGCAAAGATGGAAGCGTGAAAGTTATATTGGAAGGTTTTGAAGACATTCGAAACATTGATACGTTGTACAGTGAATTATGTACTGTTTTAAAATATCTTATTTAAATAACTGGGCATTATTTTGAATATTACTAAGATCCGCACGGTTTAACATTCTAGAACAAGTTATAAGAAACCATGAAGTCCACCTGTAGTCTCTGAAAGTAATTAATAAGAAACGCCCACAGATTGTTGTCTGAGATAAAAAAGGAACTGAAAATTACAAGATAATATTTTATTTTCTTCTTCAATAGTCTATTATTATTATCAGTAGCAGAGATTGTTTATTGTTTAAATGTGATTATAGGCGAGGCTACCAAAATTTGATATTCTTATATTAAAATCAATCATACACTAAATAGTTGTTTCGGATAAAAGATATTTTAATTAATCACTTGTTGATAGATTAGTAACTTGACTAGTTTGTTTTTACGTTCTAGAACTGTGAAAGGCGTAAAACTAGGATATGACTATCAGATCAAATGAAAAAGTTAGAAAAGTAATTATTTTTGACATAATTATTTTTTCTGAACTTAATTAAGTTTGGGGATACGTCGTTTTTAGTGCAGTTTATTGTATATAAGAAGCAATACGAAAAAAAAAGACTTTTATATTTTTCAAAGGTAATAGTTATAGTAATGTAAAAAACAGTGGTAACTATAGGCTTAAGTTATAATGCACATTTTTATGCATCTATTCAGCTGTTAATTTGATAGCATTATTTCAGAATTTACATAGCGTGGATCTACCACTGTAATAAAAATGGTGTAAATACAACCTGTCTCTTTTTGATTCAGAGTTTTTGTCGCCTTTCGCATTAAAATTTAACTTCATAATTACCTATGAATTACATGAATTATATTTATTTTGAGCAACTTGAATGTTAAAACACTGTCTCTGTAACGCAATTATGGAAATAATGCAGATTTAATCAGCGTATATATTGTCAGATCTTCTATATGAAATGCAATTACTTGTCATGAGCCGGAACTGGTAACCTGAACGTAAAATAACATAAAAAATACTATATGCCTTCTTGGTATTATAAGTCTGTATATCAGATAACCGGTAAACGATCATCCTTCAGTCTAAAAGATATAAAAATAATTTCTTTTTACTCTTGGACAAGGTAGTTATTACATAAAACATGTAAGAAACCTTTGTTTACAACGTGAGTAGACTGAAGTGTAATTCAACAAGGACGTCTGATTGTAAAGTTGTTGTTTGTTGTAACATAATTAAATAAGAAAAAGGATGACGTGTTTTTTTAATTTGGTGAATTGAAAGAAAGATAGTTGTTACTAATATAGAGAGTTTTTCTTTCATTCATCACCGACATAGGATATTTCGAAACCATTCCCTATCATCAAGACCGATTTTTATTTCGAAATTATACATTGTAATCGGTATTTGTTTTGACAACTTGTGTCGTATATTTACCAGCACACTGATCAGGAAAAACACCGTTTGCATTTACTGCTTTCATACTTATATTGAAGAAAAGAACAAAAAACCCTAGAGACTTTAATGAAACGATTTACACGCTAGTCTAGCCTAATAAGTAGTTTTATATTTTCACACAAGAGAAACAGTTGAAATCTGATGATCATTATTAACACTCCACTTAAATAAACAAGTGGTGCACTAGACAAGGATGAATTTCAACAAAGCAGAAATGAGCAAACTCCTTCAGGCTACGACTACAAGGTGTTCACGTTTATTTGGAAAGTCTTGTTTGTGTTTGCCGCCACTACAGACAAAAAGCTAAAAAAATGCCTAAGGCACAGTGATGGACGTAGCTTTCCCACAAAATGATCGGTTTGACATATATATTGGCAGAATTGATTTTTATTCAAAACGGCACAGTATACGGGGCTGGCATCTCAAAAATTCAAAGGTGAAGTATGAAGGACATCAAAATAAAGACTAAGTTGTAAAAGGAATGTTTGAGAAACACCGTCAGATGTAAAGCAAGAGCATCTGCAATGTAAAAAGAAAAAAAGTAATAATTTTCACTGTATTTATTTACACAAAGGTGGAATATGGAGTGTTAAACAAAGGTGTTTAAATCATTATTATGGTTTGATACGGATTAGGTAAGGGGTTTCCAAACTTCCTCAGCATCCTCCCCCCCCCCTAGAATATTCCACATCCTGCCCAAGACCTGCACACCATCCAGTAAACCATTAGATACTGAGTACTGGGTATTTTCTTGGACTCCGAAGCCCCTAGTTTGGAGAACTCTTAGATTAGGGAACCCTGACAGAAATATAGAGTTAAGTAAAGAAGCAGGCAAATAGATCATTTAAACTTGTAGAATTGTCAAGTTTTCCCGCATAATACAAAATAGGTTGCCCCGTGAAGCTGTAATCTATATACTGGATGTTATGATTCTTGAGTACGATAAGATAACCTGACGGTATGCAACATAAACGGATTAAGATAACCAATAAATTACACACGGATTCTGCTCTATATGCTGCATGGAATATTTCATCCGTAAATATTGAACAAATAATTTAAAACAGTACGCTCTCGAAACTTTTTATTTTACCAGACACTGTAAATTTTCAAACAGATACGTTTCTACTAAAATCTTATAATCTTAGACTTTGTCGTGTAATAGGAAACAGTGGTACTAGCTTCCTACTATACTTAAGACTTTGTAGTACAATATGAAACACAGTGGTACTAGCTTTCTACTATATATGATATTAAACGATAAGGTACGTACAAGGGAGATACAGAAACACACATTCGACAGACAAATAAAACAGTAAATTAAACAACCACGTCCGAATCAGAGGTACATAATACTAGCATCTTAAGCTTAAAATAGTATTGTATTACTTTTCTTGTCTTCATGATACTTACGTGAATCGCCTCAGGCCAGATTTATTGACGAATTCATTAACTTGGCATTCGCCATAATAATGTTTGTTAGTTTGGTAGCTTTCGCACAAACTTACACGAGGGCTATTTGTACTAGCCGTTCCTAATTATAATATTATACACTAGAGGAAAGGTAGCTTTAGCACCACCTACCATCAACGCTTGGGCTACTATTGTCCGACAGAATAATAGGATTTGACCGTTACTTTTATGACGCACTAGTGAGGTGAAAATGGTAACCATGCAGGGTCTTCATCGATATTCAGAGGGGATGAGACTGCTGGAAAACAAAGCACTGTATGGCGTAGCTAGAAAAAGTAAAAGATGGGAAACAATAGAATGACATACAGCCAGAATGTCACTGGTAACATCAGTAAATAAACTCTCTTTTACCTCCAAAACAGCCGGTTTCCACATGAAGAGTCAGCGCTAGTCAGTTACAACGCCTGGGATTGTCCCTAATATTCATAACCCAACTCAAGTATAACACACCCATAGCCTCAAATTGTGGGCGCGATTTCTCTTTGGCGGTAACGGGACGTGAACCACGGAACCTCAGAATTGCTGTCCGTCACGCTAATCACTGGACAGTGCTCGGCCTCTGTAATAATAAAGAATTAATGATGAATACGTTAAATGGATCTATCAAGACACCCAAAGAACTTTTTGCTGAGATTTTCAACGGCATTATCAACTGTTCAGCATCATATTTCCTGCACTGTAGTAAAGTAAAAGGAGGAATTAACGCGACGACTCCGCCTCCACTCCTACAGCTCTAAGAAGTTATTCGTAAAATCTTGGTAGGATTTTCTGTTGCGTTATCTACTACTCAAATATCAGATGTTCTGTACTGCAGTAAAATATGTGGGAAGGGATAACGCGACACCTACCTTCTTTCCCTCACGCACACAGCACACACTTAAGAAACTCTTTATAAAGTATTGCCAAGTTTATTTTTCTGTTGCAAGCTTTATTTCTAAGATATCAGATTTCCTGCATTGCACTTGACTTTCCAGAGTTACAAAGCAAAACAGAATGAGGAGGAACTAACTCAGACACATTCACCCTCCCGCCATCTTAGATTTTTTCCAAGAATTCTTGCTGTGGTGCACTGCTGTTACTTCTATTTTTTGACCGAATTTAAAATTTCTTGCCTTTTGCAGTTTAGAGGCATAAAGGAAAACATGTTCGTGCACAGCCTGACTGTGCATGACCTCTTTCCCAAACTTTTACGAGTATTAACAAATCTATGTCAGTATTTTCCTGTCGTTGCTGTTACGGAGATCTGAGGCGAAACGAGCTTAACTGTTAAACATTTGTCTAAAATGATATGTTATTTAACTATCAGATTTCTTTCGAATCACTAAAGTTAAAATAGATAGTCAAACCAAAAGTAGGAGATATAGTACAATGTTTGTTTGTCTGAAATTTCGCGCAAAGCTACACGAGGGCTATCTGCGATAACCATCTCTAATTTAGCAGTGTAAAACTAGAGGGAAGGCAGCTAGTCATCACCACCCACCGCCAACTCTTGGACTACTCTTTTACCAACGAATAATGGGATTGAGCGTCACATTATAATGCCCCCACGGGTGAAAGGGTGAGCAGGTTTGATGGGACGGTGATTCGAACCCGCGACACACGCACACATTGCGAGTCGAGCTCCCTAACCACCTGACCATATAGTACATTGACAAGTACAATTTCTAAAACAATATTTCAAATGTTTGTGTTCCAATTATTTGAGTCATTGCAATTAGTCTCTGTTAGATATCTATTCAACATTATATAAACAATACGAAATAAAATATCGCTTATCAAATTGCTACCTAACCTTTAAAAATTACTTTTTCAATTTTATTCAAAAACTATGTAAATAATTTGTTTCGTAGGAAAATCTCATGCGCTTAAAGGTTTAGGTTAGTACGAATATTGTCGCGAAATTCACTGAATAAGGCTGACAAAAGTATAATTAAAAATACAAGTTTTTCTATTTTGCTTTTTGAAAAGAACATTTCTCCAATTTTGGCACCAGCAGAAAGCCTACAATTCGAACAGGAAATTGCAGGAAATCCTAGCAAGGTTTCGTGATAAACTTTGGAGGAACAAAGAACGGGGGAAGAGTTATTAAGACATTTTTTACAATGAATGAAAAATGTTTAGTTTCTGAGTTACATAAACGACGTTGTATTTTTGATAAAAACATGTTTTTTAAGTTTAAGCTTATTTACATTATAAAACATCATTTACATAAGAAATGCTTTCATTATTAAATACACGTTTTTATTAATGTGATCTTAAAAATCCAAAGTAATCTATATATTATTATGATAGAGCCGTTATATGTATAAATATTATATATAGCTAATTATTTTAAATAACTTTATATATGAAATTCATTAAAATTATATATAATTTATATCATAATATAATTTACAGTTATATATAATCACATGCCATAGTATACATCTTAACTTGTTGAAAGCAAATTACCGACTATATGTTTGAACGAAACAAAACAAAGAAGCTTAGCCTCATTAAGGTTAATTATCATTACAACCCGTTATTTATTTTGTAACATATCTAATAGTTAGCAAGTGCTGAAGGTTCAACGCGCTGTATGTATTAAGAACGAGGTTCAAGGTCTCTTGCTACCCTTGCAAATACTTCCTTGGTTAATCATCCTCTTTCTGATGGTTATAATTATGCACTAATAATTTATGGCACAATTCCCTTTGCGTCAAGCATTTACAAATGATGACGATTTTAATGTTAAACCACCCCACTCATCTTCCAACATCTGCTCAAACAGTAGACCAAACGTATAAAGTGTCTTTTCTTTTGGTCTTCTTTTTCCTAAAAATAGCTGTTGCTTTCAAGATATGGTTGGAAGCTTGTTAACTTTTGATTTGTGAGCGTTCATCAACTTCAAATCATTGTCTATTATCTTATTAACACTACAAAAAGACATGTCCAGCTTCAATGCAACAAAACTCTGTGGGCGACGAATTCTCCTTCATAACTATAACAATCACTTTCCGAATTGGTTTGAGATGTGGTTTCAGACGATGCTCTACCGTAAGAGATTTTTCACTTACATAAAGAAACTGAAGGCTTCCCTTTTCCCAAATATCGTTTTATTTAACTCTATATTTTTAACTGTCTTGCTATATGAATACTCACGTTAAGAAAGGATAGTAAAATGTTTATTCAACCGTAAGTATTTGCGTGGCGACATTGCACTGCCGAAATATTGAAAATTCGCCTTCAGCGCCACAGTCAAATTTGCAGCGACTTGATTTGCTTATACAAATCGTTTTTATAAACTGTGTTTGATCCGCTCAGGGCACACCAACTGAGATAGTCTTAATATCAGAGATTATCTCCATTTTTTTTTCGAAATGTCGTCTGCATTTAATAATATTTTTGTAAGTCACTTTTTCGTGATAAATATCATTTTACCAATGAATTTTAATGAGTAAAAGGAATGAAAGTATAACGTGATAAAATATTTATCTAACAAAAAGAAAAAACAAACATTAATTGAATCTAACAATGGCCCGGCATGGCCAGGTGGTTAGGGCTCTCGACACGCAATCTGCGGGTTACGGATTCGAATCCCCATCACACCAAATATGCTCGCCCTTTCAGCCGTGGGGGCATTATAATGTAACGGTCAATCCCACTATTCGTTGGTAAAAGAGTAGCCCAAGAGTTGGCGATGGGTGGTGATGACTAGCTGCCTTCCCTCTAATCTTACAATGCTAAATTAGGGACGGCTAGCGCAGATATCCCTCGTGTAGCTTTGCGCGAAATTCAAAACAAACCAAACCAACTAGTTTCCAACTGCAAATACAATTATAATCAAACCATATATTTAAATTAAAGCAGAAAACAGGAGAAAATCTTTTTTATATAAAGAGCGAGAGCAAAATTTCTAAAGAAACTTTCATTGTTAATTCTAAGCGCATATAAACCATTTCTTAACTTTTATGGAAATAAAAAGTGCATACAATGAACAAGTAACTTCTGTTTCGCTTCGCTCATCAAAATTCGTTCATTATTCAAACTCCAAACACTTCCACCCATCTATAATTCTCTTATAAAGTTTTCACTTGATAAAAGTTTATTATGTTTGAACGCACGCGTTGGGATGCCAACCTTTTTCGCTTCTTTCGAATGAATGTAATGTCAAATGCAAAGAATCTTTATAAATAAAAAAACAGCTATTTTTTATAGTTGTGCTTTATATTGCTTCTTCATTAGTACAACAGTTTTCGAGAAAAATATTAGATTTACCAAATAAAAGGAGTTCAACGGTACTAAATATTTCCCGCAAAAACAGTCTAGAATTGTTGATTTTCTATCCATTTACACGTCTTTGGAGCTATATTTAACAACAACGAAATATTCGAGTTATTGTCAATGCCCGCTGTTCACTAAACTGATTTTTATGTCAATTGTGTTGCTATTGTAAGCTTGTAGTCATTATGAAACCTGCATATGATGTTGTCGTATGAACAGATTTTCCATTTCCTCACAAAGAAATCTAAGTTTTTATATAGCCAAGTAGATACAGATATACATAGTTTTCTGTTTTCTTTATCTTGCAGCAGAACTTTTCACCTATTTGTGAGAATTTTATGATAGATAGAACTAAATATAATGTATTTTTCTTGATACAGAACATGTTGTCAACAAAACTTTTCCATAGTTTTTTTTACTAATTTTAATTAACAAATATTTATTTAACAAGAAAAGGAAAACACTTATGAAAAAGGTCAGAATTTATAATATGACATGTACACGTAGAAAACAAAAATCCAAACTTTTGGCAAAATTATTGAATATCTAAAATATTTTGAAGATAAAATAATGCTATGTTGAAAACATTTCCTGGAAAATTTTGGAAAGCAAAATAAGTTACGTTTACGTTTTAAGCTAGACAGTATAACACAATTTCACAAGTGTATTGCTAACACTTCATTCTTAACTGATTCATTAGGGTTTTCTGAGAAGAAAGAGACCGCATTACTAACATATAAACTGAACTTTGAATACAAATGTCAAGAAAACCTTTTACTTAAAGTGACAGTTCATCTGTCAGGTTCTGAGAAAAGGTACATATTAAGGTACATTTCTATGTTGAGAATTAGCAGTATGAAATAATTCTTCTCGTGTAATAAGTTACAATCATAGGAAGCATGTATTGGAAATACTTCTTTCTACTTAACTACTAAAGAAAACCAACAGAAAAAAGTAAATTGTAACTGACTGTTGTTATGTATTAGAATTTCAAATAGCCTGATATTGAGTTGACTGATAAATTAAATTTAGTAGTTATATTGTACTTTGGATATATATTCAGTTTATGATATTTGCCAACAAGATTGATACACATAGTTTTCTTTTTCTTAAACACAAATACGTTTTAATATACACACAACAATACAATTTACAATAACAGTTATTACAAATAGTTATGACATACAATGATTTATAAACAAAAGTTTCACAAACTTACAAACAATATAAAACCTTATTTCTAGTCTGGAACTTATTCGATATCTTATCGAGGGTTCACGATGAGCGAGTTGATTACGAGTTGACGTAGGTATAATTCACCTAACAGGAAGGTAGCTAGCTTTGTTCTTCGTTATTTACCAGCCACACACGCCGAGTTTTCTACCGTGACGTTATGTAACGTTTTCGTAAATACTAATGTCCGATGAGAATCCACTGAAGTTAAATGATTTGTAATGTTCGAACTTTGTAAATGATCCTGGTCAAATATCTGAAGTTTTCAGATTGATAAGCGTTATAACAATAACAGTTATAGCTTCCGACGTTTATAGCACACTGAATATAGCAAACTAATAATACATACTACTTTTTGGTCGCGTCGCGTTGGTTATATTTATAGGCATGTGGAGGCTTTTTATAAATTTCAGTTTTACGTAACACTACTGACGCTAACACAAGCCTTTACGTACACACATATATATTGTTGATTCTTAT
>NW_013665832.1:351627-364215 GCF_000517525.1 Limulus polyphemus | reverse complement strand
TCATGATAAATATCATTTTACCAATGAATTTTAATGAGTAAAAGGAATGAAAGTATAGCGTGATAAAATATTTATCTAACAAGAAGAAAAAAACAAACATTAATTGAATCTAACAATGGCCCGGCATGGCCAGGTGGCTCTCGACACGCAATCTACGGGTCGCGGGTTCGAATCCCCATCACACCAAATATGCTCGCCCTTTCAGCCGTGGTGATGACAAGCTGCCTTCCCTCTTGTCTTACACTGCTAAATTAGGATGGCTAGCGCAGATATCCCTCGTGTAGCTTTGCGCGAAATCCACAACAAACAAACAGAATCTAACAATATAGGATTTCCAAGGACTATTTTATGGAAGGCAGAAACAGTCACTTTTTGTAATACTGAACCAGGCAAATAAAATGGATCATTCACTTCTTACAGATGAAAAATAACAACAAAATGCCAGAGAATTCATTACAGAACTATATTTTAGTAACCATTAAATTGGACAAAAAATACGAGATGTCAATATTACCATGCACATTGGGCTCTGAAAAGGACTCTCTGTGGAACAAGTAAATTTTGGCAAAAGTCATATAATTGCTTTCCACTAATTAACATGACAGTTACACCTATAATACTGGAACCTTATTTCATAGAGGTATTGATAGTTTTAATTCGAACGACACACAATGCACTAAACGGCCTGATAATTCAACTTTAGCCATTCTTAATTTTGAGCTGCGAACAACCAGAAGAAAAACAACCATTCAGCAACCGTCTACCTGTAGCGATTACTATTGACCGTTTAGCGGGATTTACTGTCACTCTTATAACGTAGACATAGCTGAAAGTGCAAAGAGTGTTTGGGAGGATCAGGTCTCAAACTCGAGACCCTCGTATTTCCAGTGGATAATACGCTAACCACTCGGGCACGCTCAGGACCCACTTTGTTTCATAAGGGAGAGACTAGGAGTTAATAACAATTTTCTAATCACCAACATGTCTTAATGTGGATGGGAAAGAAATCCGTGATTCCCCAAGAGGTGGCAAACCTGGAAACTTCACCAATTACGATTTCAATTCCTAGAAGATTAAATACTTTTGATTTAAAAACAAAGAATAACTAGGTTGTATGAAAAGACATTAGAAGTTGTTAAATACAAATTTAACATGGACACTAAGCGTTTATAGCAGAAAAAATAACCATCTTAAACAACTGATATGAAACGATCCTATACTTAGACAGAAGGGGGTTGATAAAAGCTTAACACAGTTAGTACGTATGAGAGTAGTTAACATTGAATCGCTACTTATTAGTATGCGGTCGTTACCCAAGACCTTCAAACTCGCTAGTTCCGAAGTGAATTCTACTTGCTAGTCACGATACGAGTTTATTCAATAAAATAGGGGAAATCCCACTAGGAAAAATGATATAAAAACAAAGCCAAAAATTAGTTGATAAAAGTTAAATAGCGGGGTTTGAATAAACCTGAACTGTAGTTTAATATTAAGTCATTTTATGGTAATTTTCTGTCCGTAGACAATCTAAACATAAAAGTATTGCTCTTTAAACAGACGAAAAACAGCGGTTGAAGATAACTGAACTTAATGGAGATTACGGGAATTACAATATCAGAGACTAATATAATCAGGGCGTTAGATATTATCCTGTGTATTAATAATATATTGGCAAACAACGATTTATAGGCCCAATGAAGTGATTTTTTTAGGGGGGCGTACTACATGTTTCGACAGAACATTAGTATGTCTTCTTCAGGTATGAAGACAACAGACCAATGTTCTGTCGAAACATGTAGTATGTTCCCCCCAGAAATAAATCACTTTACTATACTTATATATCGTTGTTTGCCAACTTATGATATTAGCATAATATGCTTCCTTACTCAAGTATATTGTGTATTACTAAGAGTCCATAATTACGGTCTGTTTAATCGCAAGAAACATTTGTGATTATACTACAATAAAAGGGGGTTTATGTTCTACCTGAAAAACGATTAAGTAGTGTGTCGAAGTTGCAAATCGAAAACTGAAAAAAATGATGCAAGAATATTTCAGAAAATTTTGATTAGCCAATTAAACAATATACCAAACCTAAGCTATTTCAGTTGCAGAAATAAATACTTAAATACATTTAACTCAGATAATTAAATTTCAAAAAATACATTTTACTATATGGTAAAATATTGGAGGAAAATGGACTTGCTTTTTGTGGGTTAGCGGTAAGTATGTGGGCTTACGACGCTGTCCCCCAGTGGTACAGCGGTAAGTCTGTGAGCTTACAATGCTAGAAACCGCGTTTCGATACTCGTGGTGGGCAGACACAGATAACCCATTGTGTAACTTTGTGCTTAATTACAAACAAACATACTTAGTATGCTAAAAACCTGGTTTTGATACTGATGATGAATAAAGCACAGATAGCCCATTGTATAGCTAATTGTTGTTAAGCGATTTAACCAAATATTTCTTCAACGCCATCAAACTAAACTAGTTAAAGAGGCATAAAATAGTTGAAGTGAGGAGCATTGTAAAATAACTTTACTTATACGTAGAGATAAAAAAATTAATATATATATATATACACACAAAAAATATGAGCAATACTTTAAGCTTCATTAATTTTCTGTTAAATGCAAATCAAATGCAAAATTTTAAATGATATTCTTCAAAACAGAATAGTTAAAATATTTTATATAGAAAAGTATACGCAAATGTAAGTTAATGTTTTCCTAAGTTTTCTAATTCTGCATGTGTAATCAAGGTTATTAGATTTATTTGAAGTCGATAAGTCATGCAAGTAAATGCTTAATTATTTGTATGTCATTAAAATAAAATATCGATAACACACAGCAAAACACATCGAATCTCGATATTTGGTTACAAAAGAGTTGGCGGTGAGTACTATTAACTAATTGCAATCAGATAGTTCTTGTGTATTTGGGCGAAAATTTTGAAAGAAAAACAAATTGACCTCTTCGTGTAGTGTCATATAATTAGTAGCTTTACGAGTACGAAGGTTCTGCCCCCTGTGGTACAGCAGTATGTCTGCGGACTTACAACGCTAGAAACGGGGTTTCGATGTATAGCCTGTTGTGTAGCTTTGTGCTTAATTACAAACAAACAAACGAAAGTTCTACTTATAAAACACATCCCTAGAGGACGCCACTCTGCGGACATAAGCATGCTTTAAGAATTAACTTCACGTAACTTGATTACAGAAATGCGTATATTAAGCATTTCGAAATAGGCTATTTATTGTTTCATACTAAAGAACTAGTAGCAATAAGGATTGTTTAATTTCTTTTTGAATTACATTTTTTTTGTCATGGCAACAATTCTGTGTATTCACTTTTATCAGTGAGCTCTGTTAATACACATGTATAAAATAGCATATCATTGTACTAGAGAAAGTGTTAAAGTTTTAGAATTTTATAATATAAATATCCCTAAAGTACTCATCACTGATGTAATATCAGAAATTCCATTTAACTATATCTGTAAAGAACACCTAATATGCACCTAGATTATGGCCGAATGCATAATATTGTTAAACTTAATGCAAGTTTTGTAATATAATTCTTAATTGATAAATTTATTTCATACTCGATTTTATATATATATACTAGATATCATTTAAGTATATAATACTTATTTATACAAAATACACTATAAATGATCATATATTTTTCATTATTACATTCACTCAGTTAAAATGTATAATATAGTATTAAATACTGAAACGAAAGTGTTTGAAAATAAAAAAAAACTGCTCTTTTTCAAACACTGCAAATTTCTAATTATTTAATAATTATTTAAGGACTGAGATTAGATCTTTAAGATTCTACACTTTATACATGTACTTATAATACATTTTTATGAATATTACAGTGGTTATCTGTGCTGTAATCCCAAAAATAGCTTAGATGCAACAGTTTATTTTGCTTGAAATATAGTACTGAAGTGTCATTTATTTCACTTTTTTATTTTGGAAGGAGTTAATTCATTCTTATTAACTAATGTTAACAGATGGCAGCACTATGAAAAGCGATATTAAGTATTTAGGTACCATTATACCTACCTACATTGATTTGCTGTGTTAGTTTGTTACAAAAAACGTCTAATTTTAATTCACATAAAAAAAAAACATGTGAAACTTCCCAAGAATAAATTACTTCCACTTCTACAGAATATCAAATGAGAGTATTTTAATAACCTTGCATTCTTTCAGCCAAAGAATAAAATATTTATTCACATTTACGTTTGAACAAAATTATATCAGATCCATATGGTTTTCTAACGCCAATAACAAAGTAGTACAAAAAAACGTTCCAAACATTAGAAAATCAGTTTTGACTGAAACTGTAAATAAACTCAAATGTTGCCTATAAGTCGTCATGCAAGTAAAAGATGTTTAAGTATAACACATTTTTTAATAAGCTTTCGTTTGAAAAACTTTATGTATGTACACACATATATATATCTTATTTATCTAAAAGAATTGGTACAAGTACATAGTTTGGTTTCAACACAACTCTTTGTGTTAGTTGCATAGAGAAGAAGTATGTAAGGTTTTAGCTCATTTTATTAGGCCTGCCAGTGGCTAGACAATGGGTTTCGATACTCGTGTGGGTAGAGCACACGTAGCCCCTTGTGTACCTTTGTGCTTAACAATCATCTTATTAGATGACTATAATTCAATTTTTCACAATAAAAAAGTCATAGTTCGTTATAAAGACTACATAAAATTAAAACCCAAAATTAGGTCATCACAGTAGACAAATTATTTAATCTATTTATATTTTTTTAGTGTTTTTAGTCGTAAATTATTATTGTCATAATCAAATATATAATAAAAAGTCATAGATATTAACAATGATTTTAGATGTATTTCATAAACAAAGTGTCTTATGTGTTTTCTGTGCTAACCTACTTGTTTTCCCAATGAAGCTGTAAACGTATTCCATAATAATAATAACAATACAGTGCTGTATGAATGTTTGAAAACATTTATTTTATTTCTAATGGTACATTTCTCACTATAAATAGATTACCTACAAGTATTATAACCATATTATATATATATATATAAATTTTATGTGTTTTTCAATTATATTTTTCTTCACATCTTTAGGTGCAAGTGTCGTATTTTTAAAGAATGTTTTGTACAAGTGTTCTGAGGAGATTTCATCAAGGGATCGAGCACTTTTACTTCTTAAGATATTCAACGTTTTTCACACAGTTGTAAATTATAGAAAGTATAATGTCCTTCCTTTAGTTCAATTACTTTGTACAACTCTTACATTTTTCAATTTCTACGCTTTGAATAAAATTAATTGAAGAGGTTAATTATCAATAAATTCTTCCATGATCAGTATTTCTCAACATTTCATTTCGCATGTTTTTTAAACACGATTTATTTTCGTACCATTATGAATATCAAAGACAATACTTAAATCTTAATTTTGGAAATATAAAAAAGCTTTGTAAATTGTATATTGATTTTTCAAGAACTTCTTGATGAACACGTTAATATAAACAACTCTAAACTTATGATACAAGACGCTAGCATTATTGCTCCATGTAAAGAAGAAATCCTGGTTTACTAACCCTAACACTTGAATAAATTTTACTCTGAGAGTGGATTTAGTTATTCAATCTTCTAAACATGATAATGGATATTAAATACTATTTTTGCGTAATAACTTTCTATGAGCTAGAACTTTCCTTTTCCTATGTCAAGTTTCTCATATTCATGATTTACAGAGCAGTCACTTTTTTGCATCAACATTAGATTGTAGACTACAGTACTGAATATACAGACAATTAACAGATTGGTTGGAAAAAGAAACTCATGAAATACTAAATGCTCTGTTTAACCAAACCTTTCCTAGAAGCTATAATTTTTCTTTTCTTTATACATTAATTATTTTTAATTGTATAAAGACTAGATATACTCAGACGTGCTTTTATTATCGTAAATTAATACAAAAGCCTCAATTTCGTAAAAAAAAAAGTTATCTTCATACTCGTTGTATGAAAATTATTATAAGCAATATAACTTCAATGAATCATTACATGTCTACATAAACACGATATTTTTATAATAGTTTGTTAATTAATCACCCATGGTGGCATCTTAAAATATATAAAAAAAGGATTTACAAACAAAGAATGCCCGGCATGGCCAGGTGGATAAGGCACTCGACTCGCAATCTGAAGGTCGTGGGTTCGAATCCCCGTCCCACCAAACATGCTCGCCCTTTCAGCCGTGGGGGCGTTATAATGTGACGGTCAATCCCACTATTCGTTGGTAAAAGAGTAACCCAAGAGTTGGCAGTGGGTGGTGATGACTAGCTGCCTTCCCTCTAGCCTTACACTGCTAAATTAGGGACGGCTAGCGCAGATAGCCCTCGTGTAGCTTTGCGCGAAATTCAAAAACAAACAAACAAACAAAGAAAAGTTAAGATACATCGCATAGCATTCTTTCTTTCTTCGTGTCTCTTTTTCCACTTTGACCTTACATGCGGGAGAACTATAAGCCCTAATATCTTTCGGTAAGACGCATATGGGTTGAAAGGCCAAGTGACGTTTGTTTTGACTACATCTCTCACAACAGGATAGTTTACGTGGTGAAAGCATTTCAACTTTAAATCATTCATGCAGAAAACTGTATAGAGTAAAGAGCCCACTCCTCTTCGCGACAAGGTTGAAGACATGTTTGAGTTAAGGTTACAGTAATAGTTTCCTTATCAAGATATTATATGTTCTTAAAAACAGTTGACTTCATATTCTTCCTTTTCGACACTTCTAATAAAAAGAATATTTAAGCACATATGAAAAATGCCAAACTACATTTTCATCTAATCAACAATACTGCATGAGATTATAATGGGGTTTTCTGTAATTCTACCTGTGATTATACTAATGTTACCTTTGGTAATTACTTAGCGAATACTTGGAATATCCTTTCCCCCTTTTTTTTAAGATTATAAAAAAGTATCGGAATACATAATATAACGTATAACTTGGATCTCTGTCAAATGTAAATTCCTTATATTTATTGATACAGTCATATCCTATGGTTGCCAGTGAAGTGCCTCTTACTTGCGTTAATGATGTTGCCATAATTAGTAAAGTAAAGAAGTTTACTAATGACACAAAACTCTTGGGTATTTCTAGCTGTACTGAGGATGTTGCGGTACTACATAATCATTTGGTAAGATGAACAAATATGTGGCAAATGAATTTTTATTATAGTAAGTGCAAAATAATGCAGTTGCATTATCATAATTCGGATAATACGTTTCATATAGATGGAAACCCACTCAATAGAACGACTGAGGAAAAGGATCTTGGCACATTGATAGATAATTCATCCAAGCCATCGAAGCAGTTGCCGGTTGCTAGCAGTAAAACTAACAGAATTGTAGGGTGTATTATAGATATATTTATTACGTGTCAAAAGACGTAATATGTCTTTATGAAAATCTTAGTTACACTTTACTTGAGATACTGTGGACAGATTTTATCTAATAAACAATACTGGCTTATTGGAGACAGTTCAGAGGATAACCCCAAGGATGGGAGGGTTATTTTATAGGGATAGGTTAAGATTTTTTTAAAACTTATATCCTCTTGAGAAAAGGAGGATAAGAGGTAATCTTAAAGAAGTTAACTAGATTATCCAGAGAATTGATAACATAAAGACCACTAGTTTCTTTGTGCTATATTCTGAAGATAATATGATGACAAGTTAAGATATTTTTTCTTTCAGAATGATTGGGTTACGGAATGATCTGCCATCGGCAGTAAGGCTAGCACCTTAAAAGAATTTAATAGAGGGATCTCCAGCTTCTTGAAAAATAAAGGGTAGTCTTAAATTTTTGCTTTTCTCAAAATCATGGGTGTATGTATGTAGCAACAGCTTTGAAGGACCAAATGGTCTCTTGTTGTCCATATGTTCTTCCTTGCTTTGACTCAAAGTTCTTATAATTATGTTATGTTAGTTGTAAAGTTGGTTTATTTTATGTTATGTTAGTTGTAAAGTTGGTTTAATTTATGTTATGTTAGTTGTAAAGCTGGTTTATTTTATTAACATCTTATAAAACTGCTCATATATGTCCCTAATTTTGAAATGATAGAGTAGAAATATTGTAGCTAGCCAACAGTACTCACCGTCAACTCTTGGGCTATTCTCGTCTGACCAAGTATTGGGCTATTTGATACAATTATGTTCTATTCGTAAGTAATCTGCCGATCAATATCTAATCCTTTCATATTATTAAATGCTATATCAATTCTTCCTCATTCCTCATCCTCTCCAACTAAATATTACAATAATTCAAACCATCTCCACGCTATTATAATAACAATTCACTGATAGACAAGTATCAAGTTTCACTCAGCAATTCAATCTTTAAATGTATTAAATGCTATAAGATTCAAAATTATATCTTGAGGTCATAATGACGTCCAAAAATCTTATTATTATTATTTTTTGAACACGAAATTTTTGTTTTGTAAATCTAACCATTTAGTTTAAAATAGTTTTGGAAGAGAGCACTTTCATACAAGATATGGATATATATAGAAATATAGATCATAGTTATTGTCGCTATTCGTTGTGTTCGTAAATACTTACATCTCCATTATTCTGTGTTACAATACTCTAAAATAGAAAATTAACTATGAAAACAATAGAGCAATACCAATATTCTTTATAATAATTAGTTCATATAGGAGTTAGCTGTATTACATGGCATTGGACAAATAACAGAATCTCCTTTGGGGTCACAGGAGTGAAACCATAGCTGACAACGAAAAAACTAATTACACACACACTTACACTTGTGTAAGACTCGCGAGTTATTTTTACAGCTCGTACAACTGGTATTGTTTGTTGTTATTTTGTTTGTTTTTTAGTTTACTAAAATACCCCTACTTCATAATGTTCAACTGTTTTAAAAGTATATGCATTCATGACATAATCGATAGGTGTTGGTTAAGACCATTGGCTCTGTTAACATAACTCCAAATATCCTTCGACGTGTTTATGTCCTATAATTGGGAACGTTTTCAATTCTGATAAAATGTTATTTGTTTGTTTTTTAGTGCAAAGCGTCATTGGGCTATCTGTTGTGTCCACCACCTGGAATCGAACCCCATAATTTAGCGTTGTAAGTCCGTAAACTTACCTCTGATCCACCGGAAGACCTGACGAAATTTATCCGCATTTTTAACCTTAGCTAAAATATTTTTGCAACAGGATCAAAGTGAAAATATTTAAAGAAATTTATAGTTATAAAAGATAAAATTAATGTGGCCCTCAATAACACAGCGGTATGTCTAAGGACTTACAACGCTAAAAATAAGGTTTCGATATCCGAGGTGAGCAGAGCACAGATAGCCCATTGAGTAGCTTTGTGCTTAACTACAGCAAATAAAAGAATTAGTGTGCAATAATCTTCTAAAACGTAAAGTAAACTGGTAAAATTTTATCAATTTCCAAAATCCGCTTGGAAACCAAAATAATTTTCGTCGCAAATGACAGTAAAATTACTTTCTTTTTAAATTTCAATGACACGATTGAACTTGATCAGTTAGAAATAATCATGATCGCTTAATGCTAGCGCACTGACGTCATACCCCACTTGTAAGTTTTGTAAGTAAAAGTTTTAAAGGGTATTATTAGATCCTGATAATAAAAAATACTTAATACTCAACTTTTAAACGAAGAATAGATTTTCAATCAAAGGTAGAAAACCGTGCTATAAGTTTATGCAAACGCCATCCACTTTCACTTACAGAATGAAACTTTATGATTTGATTTTAATGACAGGAACCTATAAACTTCTGAAGGATATTTTGGAGGGTTTATCTTCGTAATATATAACTTAGTACTAAACAATTCAAGGCACAAATGTGCTATACATCATTAAAATTATTTATAGGTAATGTAGGAAAATACAGTAATATTGCATTTTAAATAAATATTGTTTTGTAATGACAAGAGCACTCAGAACACGTTATAATCCTCTAAATACTTTGTGGTCAACAACTTTATATTCTGATTAAATAAACAATTAATATGAATTGTTTAAAATAACCATATTACTATACAAATCGAAAACGAAATACAAGCAAGACTGAAAACAAGGCTTTCATGCTTTGCTAAACAAATTCGGAAAGACAAATTTAGATTTCAGCTGGAACCATTGAATATTTGCACAGAATATCCACATCCATCTTACAACTTGTGCCATGAATCACATGACGTTCAGTAAAGTTTCTTTTATATTATTTGTTTTTCTTGTTATAGAAACCCTGAAACGTACAAATTTTTCTTCAAAACGACCTCCCTCTATATTTGAATTTGGGTATGAGAGATGCTTTGTTGGCTGTTTGAAAGTACCCCTGACCAGTGTCCAGTTTTCAAGTGGCTCTCAGCAGGAGATTGAATGACAGCACGTGACGCTAGACCTACCCTCACTATTCAAAACAAACCTGATCTTCTGGATATATTCACGATCTCTTCCATTAATCATAGACTATTGTCATTTCTTCTACGAAATCCATCGCGCCATCTAACGATGTATAACAAAACCGGCTATTCTGTTATATTTTGGAAACTGCCAAAGTTAACTTTTTTCCCAAATACACACTTGTATATAAATGTTTTAAGAGCAAAAGTGACAAAATAAGAAACAAAATAAAAGAGGAAGGGCGCGTCTAAAAATAATATTAGTAAATAATAACTGAATAACAGAGAAAAATGAAAACACACAGGGAAAGTTGTTACAAAACGGATTTCTAATGACGTAGAGTTACACATCTGTAAAATAGATTTCTAATGACCCAGAGTTACACGTCTGTAAAATAGATTTATAATAACACAGAGTTACAAATCTATAAAACAGATTTCTAATGAACCATATCTGTTAACGATAAAAATCTGTGTCACTTGTACTTATGAGAGGTAACATTTTCACGTTCAGTCTTATTGAGAAGTTTTTATTTAAGAACTACATTGATGTCAATAACTGGTTTATATAGGGTTAGATGAATTAACTGGCAGTGGACAAATAACTATTCTCTCATGTAACATATTCAAAACTCCTGTTGGTTAATTAGAGTTGGTCAAGAACCGTATCATTTAAATTTTTGAAAGTATTTTCAACCTTAACCTGTGAGAGAGAGAGAGAAGTGGGGAGAGACAAAAATACAAGTTTAAAATTGGGTAATTTTGAGTATTAAATATGTAAACGATTTATCTTATCGATCTTGTTAGGTAAGTTAATATGATTTTGGTTTTGTTTACAAATGATACAAACAGACATATTTAGATGCTACGGAATATGGAAAATTAATTCAATGACTGTCCACCTAAGAATAACAAGAATTATAAAACAATAAACAGATTCGGTAATTAAACAGTATCATTTGGTGGGGGATAAGAAGAACTGTTGTGATACAAATAATTTGATCTTATAGATTTTTATATAACAACTGAATAAACAATAAGTAACAACTTTTTGAACATGATTAAACAAATTTTATAAAATCATCAAATTAAATGCTTCGATTTATCATTGTTCAATCAAGCTGGTTAAATTAATAACTCAACTATGTAACTGACTTATGCTATACGAAGTATTATTCATAGAAGCAGCACTGGCCAGCTTGAAAGTAAGTTGTTATTTCGAATGCATTTCACTTTTGATATTTTGTTAGCGCACAGTTATACAATGGGCTATATGCGCTCTGTCCACCATGCTACTCCATTGTTGAAGTAAGTAATGTTATGAATGAAGATACATGACATAAAAGTTATTGCAACGTTATTATAACCCCTACCATCAATTTAAAAATAATATATCTTTTGTGTTGTTTTCAAATAATCAAATATTTATGACATATTTTCGCTGCTCAAGCATGTTGATTACATAATTACTGCAGCTTTTACTCGAATTTCAGTTGTATTTTCTTATGTAACCAAACAACTGGTTTTTATAAAATGTATGGAATTAAGTTCTTATTTGCTTGTTTTGGATATACAATACAAAAGGGCCATCTGTGCTAGCTGTCCCTAATTTTGAGTGGATATACTAGAGGAAAGGGAGCTAGTCGCAGCACCCGTTACCAACTCTTGAGCTGTGTTAAATGAATAGTGAGGTTTTACTATCACTCTTATTACGCACCCATAGCCCAAAAGTGCAGTAACAGAACGCAAACCATTGTCCTTTAGATTCACAGTCTGGAACGTTGAAAATTAGGCTACGCCTGATTTTTATACATATTATTATTTCATGTAACATATTCAAAATCCGTTTTGCTTAGTAGCGTTAGTCAACGACCGTAACATTAAAATTTTTAAAATATTTTCACCCTTAACTACAAAACTCAAGCCTTAAAATAGTTTAAATAATTGTTCTCAAAATTAACCCTACTGTTGAATTTTTAAAGATTTTTTTTTCAAACAATGAAATTAACAATAACTATACTAATGTGAAAAGAATAATTATAAATTTATGTTTTGTTTTGTACCATTATAATAAATAGGTAAACACATAATACCGTTGGACTGAA
>NW_013665832.1:345081-351374 GCF_000517525.1 Limulus polyphemus | reverse complement strand
TTTTGTACCACAATTAATGGAAAACCAAAAAATTTTATTTAAAAACGTTTCATACTTCCGATCTTTTTAGTCTACTCAGAAATTACGTTAATAAGCACAAAACAATGTTGTTCGTCATTTAGATTTTTATTTTTATTTTTGGAATGGTAATTGCTTCCTATTTGATAAACTTTTATCATATCAAGTTCCTATTTATACAAGGGTTAGTCATACCTGTTTCCTCAAGATCAGGTGTTCAAACAAATCTTAAGAAACATAACACTTCCGTTCACTTTTATCTGTATAACCGGATTATCTGACGTCGTTTTTTGCTATCAAAGGTACAAAGGAGCTTTTAATGTACATTTGAAGATTTCTGTTTAATCTTGTTTATTTGAAGATAATTCCCTAAGAAGATAATCTACAGATTATAGGCAACAGATGTCGCTAGGAGATCAAACCCCACTTGAAATAAACTTACTAAAATTTCTTTTTCTTGCAAATACTCTCACCTTTAAGTAAAATAAGATAATAAAAGAAGCTGTCCAGGTTCATAACATTGTAGGTTCTTAGCTTTAAACGGATACGTCTGTATAGGTCAATAAATATACACGTGCGTGTACAAAGACATCGTCTGGATCCCACTCGAAACAAGCTTTATTAGGAGTGCGCGAAATTTCTCGATCTGTAAACTTACAGCTGAAGAATAGATCGTAAGTGAAAGTGTTAGAACTTGAAGAATGAGAAGTAAATGAATGAAAGATTGCAGCGTCGTTTTTGCTGAGTTCAAGTATTCCATAACGCCCGGCTCGTGAATGGGTTCACCACTACCCATTTATAGTGGACATGTAGAAAGAAACACTTTTGTTCCGGTAGCTAACTAGTCCTATTTTGTACACAACCTGATCGCGTAAAGTGCTGAACATTTAGTACAAAAGACTTGTTTATAGCCCGACCAGACGTTTGATTTGTTCTACGGATGAATATTTTCTTTCATTCAACTAAAATAGCCCTAAACAGCCTACTTTCTCAGAAAACGTTCCTTTCAAGTATGCTGGCTCAGCGGTAAGTCTGAGAGCTCAAAACACTTAAAAATAAGGTTTCGGTTCCTGCTATGGGTAGATTACCGATAGCCTATTGTGTAGCTTTAAAGCAATGACACATTTGACTATCTGCTGTGTCCACTGCGGGGAATAGAACCCCGGATTTTAGTGCTGTAGTTCCATAAACTTACCACTGTCCCACTTAGAGCCAATAACAAGCAAACAAACCTTTCTAATGTAGAAGGTTTATGAACATGAGTATGTTAAAAAAATTTGATTATTGTTTCGAAACTATTAAAATAAACTAATTTTAAAATCCTACAAACTAAATGTTTGATCAACAATTTCATATAAAAATTTAAAACTATATAAAAACACAATTGTCTCACACATTGTTTGTCTTGATCTCATTCCTTTTATTCACTTTTTTTTTTTGGTTATGTATATTTTTTTGCTTTAATTATTATTTTATTTTACGTGCTTACGAACTTACAACGCTAAAATTTGATCTCGATTCCCTACGTTAAGTAAAATGCAAATAGCTTATTGTTTTGTTTTCCGATAAAACAAACAGACTGACTTTCTTCTTCATCTATTAATTTGAAATACCTATCTATCTACCTCTAGCTTGTAAGTTAATTAATACGGTTTTATAGAATTTATTCACTATCGTATATATAAATGCTTTAGGGTAATGAGAACGAGAAATTTTGTTTTTGTAACTGTGTGCAGGATGAAATATTACCCCCCCCCCTTTCCTCTCTCTCTTTATATATATATATATACACACACACAAATATATATATATACCTACATAAATTACACCGGTGACAGAAGACATCCAGTACCTTACAAAAGTATAAACGCTCGCGACTTGTATAATAGACTGTACCGTACAGATTTGTGATGGTGTATAATTTCTAAGGAGAGAAGTCAATACAACTGACTCATTCTCACTTCACAACTGTTTGAAAATAGAGAAGATTTATTGGCTCGACCGTTTACATACTGTCCGACAATAATACAATATATGTCTTGATATAAACACCAACAGTTTTGTCTAGACGAACTGGGTTAAGGCAAAATGTTCAGTTTTGTACAATAAGAACGATCAGAAAAATATGTTTACGAAATGAGAACTTAGACGCTTACTCTAAATATTACACATTATTGTATAACTGTAACAGATGTGAAATACACATGTCTCAGAGACTAACAAAGTTAACAGCGGAGAAGTTACGATTCTCATTAATTATTAAACCACATTTCACATGGACTTCATAGAGAAACTATCATTTTCATTAATTATTATATAATATTTCACATGGACTTTATACGGAAGCTACGATGTTCATTAATTATTGTATCATATTTCAGATGGATTTCATAGCGAAGCTAGAATTTTCACTAATTATTATACAATATTTCACAGTACTTCATATGGAAGCTGCGATTTTCATTAACTATTATACACTATTTCACAGTACTTCATATGGAAGCTGCGATTTTCATTAATCATTATACAATAGTTCACAGTACTTCATATGGAAGATCCGATTTTCACTGATTATTATACAATATTTCACAGTACTTCATATGGAAGCTGCGATTTTCATTAACTATTATACAATATTTCCCAGTACTTCATATGGAAGCTGCGATTTTCATTAATTATTATATAATATTTCCCATGAATTTCATGTTATTGGTCATGATACATATTTCGCAGCGAATATAAGACAATCAATGGAAAGTTTAACTTATAAAATCGAACCTAAATCAGTAAGTTTAAACAGATTAAAACATTCCTTATTATGACATTTTGCCATAGTATTAGATACTACTAATGTTTAGTTCACGATCAAGTATTTTGAAGAGAACCTTCTAATATGTATGTACTATTTGAAATCATTACATAACACCATGGAAAAAAAACAACTATTATAAGTATTAAATGTTTTTCTTTCAGACTCTTGAATGATTTATCTCTGGAAATTTAAAAATAATTGACCTTCATATAATACTTAAACATTTTTGATCTAAAGTTGCCTTTTTGTATGTAAAATTCAACTGTGTCACTAAGTACGGCAGTACTTAACAGCGGGAATTGTGATAAAACAAAATGGCGGCCATAAAAATCGCCCATTTAAAACCACCTTTAATGTTTCGCAGTATTGGCTTAGTAAAAATAAAGCTTATTGTACTTATAAAGCCACCTAAATCGCTATATACGTGTTTATGGAGTGAATCAAATATCACTATTTCAACGAATTTTCATGTAAATAAGTATGTAAGTGACTTTTCCAGACAAGCATACAGAAAAAGTGACGAACCTTATCGCTGTAATTCTTTCACAGAACTCTTCCGTCTGGAGTCCCAATAATTCCTTTCTTGTACCGAAAAGGATACTAATATACATACATAAAACGGACGATGCGCTAGTTCGAGCGTATAATTAGATTTGAGGGTAGGTTGGTAGAGATCTTGATGGGTAATAAAATGGAATCGGGTGTACGAGCGCCCCACGCTTGGTATTACTAGCGAACAAAATATAGCTAATAAAAAGGAAACAACCAAGTATATTAAGATAAATTTAACTTTTATAAAGACAAGTAGGGATCGATATATACGTAACCTAAGTAGGTAGAGTAATATCGAAAGTTTTGATGCTACAAAAAGTATTGAAACAAAAAAAGTCAAAATTCCCAAAATTGAGTTATTTAAAATTTTACTTTTGCTCAAACTAACATAATTACAATAATTTGACAAAGTAGGGATAAAAAAAAATAATTTTAAGTAACTCAGTTTTGTAGTTTTGACTTACTTGTCTTGATGATTTTTGTAGCATTAAACTTTCTATATTACTATAGCTAGTTAGGTTACATATATACCGATCGCTACTTGTCTTTATAAAATAAAATACATTTTTTGTTATACTTGTATTTGTTATATTTAATAACTTCAATGGGAATGTCTTTTTGTTTTTGTTTTTTGTAAACTATACTTCTCTTTTTGTTTTTCATTGCTATTACTAACATGTGATTGCTTTCGGTCTTGCAATCTCACACATTGTATTTCCTCCTGTTGTAGCATTGGTGTTTGTGTGTGTGTTGTTGTTTTTGCGCAAAACTACACATTAGGGATATCTGCGGGAATTGAACATCGGATTTTAGTATTGTAAGTCCTAAAGCTTATCACTGAGCCACCAATGGACACCTGATTCAGCAGTAACCACTCCAAAAACTGTGTAGGTTGTGTAAAACTTGATAAGGGTATTGATGTAAAGCGTTTTATGTTAAACATATCTTTTTGAAAGTCGCTGTTGTTGAACGAGAAAAAAGTTTTCACTTGCAAATGAAATACAATTAATTTCAAATTTTCAATCGCGACCACACCCAAGCAGTGATAATATTTGTTTTATAGTCACATGGATAACAATCAAGAAAATTCATATACTCTTGAGTTGTCAATGCGTAAAATGTTCAGTTGTCAATGAAACTTGAGAGTCACGTCATTTCATTGCTGATAGTTTCAGTTCAGAGAAACGCTGGTAAACTAATTAATATTAGTTTTGATCAAAGCAAGCTACCTGCGTAGACCGGAATTAAATATATAACCAGTAACGATCATAGTTAATTAAATACAATGTTTAAACTATGTTACTTATAATGATTATAATTCATTGTTTCATCAGTTGGGCCCCTTCGCCGTTAATGGTGTTTTCAGCCGTAAGCCTGACAACAGCAAGTTATCGCAAATACACTCGCATTCATAAATCTATAAACCACTGTTCATAGCATGAACTAATAAATCAAATATTAAATTATATAAATAGATTAAAGACATGGGTTAAAATGTATAAACGCTTAATCACACTTAGAAGTAGAGATTAAAAAGTTAACAAAAACCGTCAATATTATAAGTTGTTAAATAAGAGGGCGGAGTAAAATAATATTAAACATAAATAGTTAAAAAAAGGAGATAGATAATCAGCTGAAGAATGCGAATAAAGAAAGAAGACGGCTATTTATTATATACTAGGTCTCGAGAACTTATTTAAATTGATCACTACATCTCTTTATTTCAAGATGACTCCTCTTTCTTCCTTGAAACTTGTTAAAGTGATCCCATCATTTCAACAATTTTCAGTATTGTTAAGTATATGACTGATAATTTTGATGACTTCATGTTTTTGTTTTTATTATGAAGCTTTTCTCGAGACCTGTTGGTAAAAGAGTAGCCCAAGAGTTGGCGGTGGGTGGTGATGACTAGCTGCCTTCCCTCTAGTCTTACACTGCTAAATTAGGGACGGCTAGCGCAGATAGCCCTCGTGTAGCTTTGCGCGAAATTCCAAAACAAACAAACAAACAACCTCAGGGTAAACAAAGGAGTCATGTTGAAGTGATGAGACACAGTGATAACTTTAAGTAGAAGACAAAGGAGTCATCGAGAACCACCTAATGAATACATGGATAGAAGGTCATCGTATTTCAGAAATTAATTAAACCATGAATGGTGCAATAAGTAACAGATAAAAAAGAAACTAATAGTGGTCTTATGAATTAGATTAATGGTCTTATGTTCCTGTTTTTTTATATTTTTAATGGTCCCATTATTAATATTCTTTTCAAAACACAACTGAAATCTAGAATACATAAATATTTTATGTAAGCCTATAGATAAAAAACGTTTTTTTTTCTTCTTTTTTCATTTCGAACAAATATCACAACATTTTTTTGTTTCGCATAGTAATCACTACCAATAACCAGCTATACGAAAGTAAAATTAGATTATCTTCTTCCAGGACATGGAGTTTTATTATAACCTTATGTCTGCCTATACTCCTCTTTACAACAATGAATTGTTCACTAACAATGCTTCATGTAGCGAATAAAATGTTCTATCTGTTCTAAGAGAGAAAATATTTCATAAGGAAAACAAAATATTGACTATTGTGTTTTTTTTTATGGGAATCAATGTAGAGCTTATTTTAAATAAAACGACCACTATATACACTGAGTGGTCACAAGTAAATAGACACCTAATTTTTCGTAATTTAATTGATTTATGCTAACTAATTTGTGTTCACAGAGCACTATATAAATGAAAATGGTCCGCACAATAAGTATCTTGTGCTACAACATGCCTAGAACTCAAGGTTCTCTCGATTGTCAGATTTTGTTAGAGTAAGGATAGTTGGTCAAGCAGATGGTGGAATAAGTCAGCGGGAAATTTCGCAGAATTTGGGAATCCCGCTTTCGACAGTCAACA
>NW_013665832.1:332166-344081 GCF_000517525.1 Limulus polyphemus | reverse complement strand
CGAAATATTGGAGAAAGAACTCTTGCCACTTTATTCCTCGGGTTTCGTGGACAAGAACACAACGTTTTTTCCAGGAAGATGGAGCATTGTGTCACACTGCTAGAAACACCCAAAAGTGGCAGGAAGAAAATGGTATCCAGAAGATGCCCTGGCTGAGCTAATCTCCTGACATGAACCCCATCGAAAACCTCTGGGCCATACTCGACCGGCAAGTCAAGAAACAACCAAAAAAACCAACTTTGAAGAGCGATCTACTCCACGTTTTGAAGCAAGAGTGGGCGAAAATCCCACAATCTAAAATTGACGAGATGATTCTCACGATGCCCCAAAGGATGAACGAACTCCACGAAGTGAAAGGATGATCTACTAGATATTAATTAAATCATAAATATATCAATTCATGTGAATATGACTGAAAAATTTAAATTTTTCTGAAAAGGTGGTGTTTATTTACTTGTGACCACGCTGTGTATATCTTCGCTTTAACTGGAGAAAGATTAATATTCATACTAGTTCACGATTTACAACTTTGGATGTATCTGCTACGTAATTTCCATTTCATAAGGCTCATACGTAAGATTGTCATGCCAAAAGCACAACTCCTCCCTCCCCCTGAGCTTTCCATGAGCCATTTAGCGTACATTTCAACAATCCAATTGCACATAATTCCATAGAAGCTGCGTCTGGTAACTTCACTGATATGCCTTCGTATGAAATAGCATAAATATTCGTTTTATTCCCTATCTTCTTGAGGTATGCAATGGTTCGATGGATATGTTGTCGAAGCAGCCTGTGTACATGTGACTTGTGTCACTTTTCCAGGTGGATATCCTTTTTTGATTATGTTGTGCACTGTTGGCTGGGGCATGTGGACTGCCTTTTGTGTTCGTACATTTTCACCAGTTACAAGACGCCGCTCTTTGCTTACAAGGTTGGGGTACAACTTGTTGCAGGTTTCTTTCTGGATGGTCCTAGTACCCCAAGTTCATCCATATTCCTTTGTTTTCCAATGCCTTTAAATTCAATGTATAATCTTTTCTTGGAAATTGTAAGACCACGATCTTAATACGTCTTTACGATCTGATTATGTGAATATTTTACGTCAGAAAGAGCTATTACATACCATTCTAAAAAACGATCAGTTTTCGGTAGCATAGCTCTACCTATGTAACGCCAAATAATGTCAAAACATAGCTCTAATACAGGTCATCCCACCGCAACTTTATAGCGGTTGTGATTATTCCATGACTTATTGATTTGTATATTAAAAATAGTTGTTGTTTTTTCTGAATCGGGTCGCAAACCACGAATCCTTGCTCGATCCCATGTTAACAACTTATATTGATTTGGTTACTATAACTGTTTAGTTTGCTCATGTTAGTGAATTAACAACTGCAGTTTATGGTTGTTTAACTACAATAAAGCTTATTTGTATTTTATTCATCTCTGTATATATATATCTTTTTGTTTCAGTTCTATTAATTACTTACTAAAGCATAAGGTTTACAGTTTTATTAATTACCTATTAAAACACAAAGTTTACATTCTATTATTCTGAATATCAAACAACAGTGTATATGGAGTAGAAACGAGGGTAATAGTTTGAAATTAAATTTCTTGTTAAGTAATCCAAACCAAGAACATCAGTTTTTACTGACAAGTTTAATATGTGTTCCTCTGACAACTCAACAAGCGTTATCGTCACTGTGATTTATATAATTTTTCTACTGTTTATTTTACTCTTTTAATACCAAATTATATTATATTATATTATTATATAAGAAGTGATTATTGTCGTTACTCACAGACATACTGGATTTATGTTTTACACGTTTACATTATTAAATATTTCCATCATCAAGATATGTACCTGATGACGTAATTTTATATATATCCAGTTGCTATGAAGCTGTTTGAATGATATAGACAACACGTTTTGTAAAAGACGTCACTATTGTAGTAACACCATTTCGATATTATCTTACGATCTTCCTCAGTCATTTTCTGGCCATTATGTGATTAGGAAATAAAAATGTTTGAAAAACTAATATATCATTAAAGTCTTTTTAATCTCCCTGAGACCTGAGTAAAGGTTTATAAAAAGTTGTTGCCATAAATTTATTTAAATGAAAAAACAACAAAAATAATATACGTAAGAAATTTTTATAACACCTTTTCAAGACCTCAATATACTGATAGTTCTTAAAAATATATTTTAAATACGGACACCTGAAAATATATAAGATGGGGAATTAAAGTAATATTGAAACGAATGAAAATGCACATAACATGAACTTTATTGAAAATAAACAAGTATTATATTACATTTCACGAAGTTAACTTGGCATTCTCACCTGAGAGTGCTTAACTCAGTAAAACGCCCTGTTGTTGATTTTGTCTATTTCCAAATCAGCTCGTGTTACTCGCCGTTTGTGAACTGGTTCGGGAACTCCTGTGAATTAAGACTATACACTTATGAGTAGGTCTGCTAGTGAAACAGGTATAAAGCAACTGTGCGTCAGTGTTCTACACATATCACACAAGATAATGTTAGTCGAATTTGGGGCAAAATCCTCTGATTTATCCATCATCGAAGTTTATGCGACTGATAGTAAAACAAAAGAAATCGAAAGTATTTATCAAGACGTTGAGAAGGCTTTGCAGGTAGTGAAGTAAGAAGAATATCTAATGGTAAAGGATGACTTTAATGCAGAGGGTGGTAAAAGTAGGAACAGTGCACGAGGAGAACAGAGCGAGAGAGGAGATTGAGTAGTATAGTTTTTGTGAAGAGAAAGACTTATTGAAAAACCCTCTTCTTCGTTCACGCATCACCCTAGATATTTGTATGCTTTTAGGTAACACAGAATGGTGACAAATTGTGACAAATCAGATGGAGAACACCTTAGTTAAAGAACGTTTCAGGAAGGTAATTACAATAGTTAGAATTTATCTTGGAGTAAAATGATCACGACCTAGTGATCGAACAAATACGACTATTTGAATAAAGAGGCCTCAAGCGAAGCAGAGTGAAACTTAAAACAATTTAGAAAAGTAATAGCCAAAACTTTTGTAATAGAGACTAATAATCGAGTTGAAATATTAATAAAAGCAAAACTTGCAACCAAGGATGATGAGAACCAGTGGATTACGTTCTAAGAGGTGTTTCAAGACTGTGGGGAAAACAAGAAGCAGGAGTGAAACAAAACAAAATCTAGATAAATGACAATAATATATCAAATAGACAGCTATAGAACGAGAGACAGAATTACAGAGAAGTGGATAAGGAAATCAGACGTTTGGGTAGACAAGACAGTGAGAGGAAACATATAACAATGAATAGAATAGAATAATAAAATAGTTTAATAGGATGTATGCCCTCTTTTCCAGTGGAGCCATTAAAAGTAAGAACAACCAAATACTATTTAAAATTAAGGATATTGAAGAGAGGTGGGCGGAGTATAACGATGCAAATAGAAGAGAAATACTCGTAGAAGTGGTAATAACAATAAACAACGACTCAGCAATTCTGGAAATGAAAGTACAGAAAGCCAATAGAAATAAACAAAATGGAAACGTTTGCTTCATAGATGACATTCCGGAAGCGTTTTCAAATGAAAAAACGAACAAAATACGTGACTGCAATTTGTAACTTAATTTATAGAGAAGGGACAATGCCAACAGACTTTATGAAGTGTAGCCAGTACATGACTGTCAGAGTAATCAGTTACACTCAAAAGTATAATAAAAGTTGTCTTCAGTAAAATTAAACATAAAGTTGAAAATAATCTGTCAGAAGAACAAAATAGTTCTCAGAAAAAGTCGTTGCACGCGAAATAGAATATTCAGCCTTAGGATAATAAGAATCATAGAATTACAAAGAAATATTTTCGATTGCTCCATGCACCTTGATAAAGATTTTGACAGGGTTAAGTATGAGACGTTAATGGAACATATTGGAGTAGCTCCTGCCGATATCAGAATCCTGAAGAATTTACACTAAAGTAATTAAATAGCAATTCGAAAGACTAGATAGCAGTAGGTTTGGGATCAACAGAGGCATAAGACAAGGATGTGTGCTATTATCGACATTATGTAATTTGTATGCAGATTGGTTTATTGGGGGGGGGGGGGTTAAGCACTGATACAGTATGGAACAAGGTTAACGGAAATAGCAGCTATAACGCTGATGATACAATACGCAAGAGAAAATTTGAGAAAGAGATACAATGTTTACTTAACAGTCTTGTTGATAAAGGGAAAGACTTTGGGCTCAAAATGAATAATGAATCTAAACAAAACTAAGACAATGGTAACTGCACGATATGAGGAAAGTCCCAGAATATGCTTGAATGTAAAAGGTAAAGAGTTGAAACAACAGAGTATAGTTTATATATATATAAAGTGGAAGATGGTAATAGAACAAAAACATAGTTCAATCTTAAAACATTTCCTAGGAGAAATGTCAAACCAGAAATAAAGAAGAGACTGCTAAAATGTTACGTATGGTCAGCTCTACCGTACGAGGTGAAAACGTGGACCCTGTCTGCTGAAACAAATGGCAGTTGGAAGTACTTTAATGTGGTGTTATAGGCGGATAATGAAAATCAGTTACCCAGAAAAAAAACTAATGAGGATGCATTGGAACGTGTAATGATAAAAATACAGCTGTAGGGTATATGTAAGAAACGGAAGATACGTTACTTTGGACATATAATTAGATCTGAGGGAAGGCTGGCTGAGATTCTGATGGGTGAAATCGCAAGAAAGAGTGCGAGAAACGAGAAAAGACTCTCTTGGCTCAATGACATTAGAAAATGGATAAGAGATGAGAAACTCGAATCAGAAAAATTGGTCCAAGCATCAAGGAACAGAGAACAATAGAAAAACACACTTGTCCACCCTCAGAATTGAGAGTCATACTGTGATTGATTGATAAGTTGTTTCATTGGTCGCGAAAATGCTTGGAAGCAACGATGACTGTTTCTGTAGTCTTCATATATTCAAATATCTTAACTGACAATGTTCTATTTTTACGATGCAAATCTGGCTCAGTGTTGATGAAATAAAAATCAATAAATAGTTGTGCTTTTTTTAAAAAAAATTTCAGAACAAATAATCCATTTTGGTTATTTCATAACCCTAGCTAGTACAATGACAATAAAATCAGTATATAAAATATGAAAGGTGAGGTAATCACGCAAGTAGCAAGTATATTACTATTTACTGTTATATTTTTAGTATTCTTAATAATTTATGCTCCTCTTAGAGGGGACGGGCTTGGCTTAGTAGTTAACGTGTCAGACTGTGAACCATAGAATCCAGAATTCAAGATCATGCCGCTGAATATGTTCGGCACTACATCTGATATGAGCTCGTTATACAAGTGACAGGAAATTCTGTGATTCGGCTTAAAGAACTAGACAAAGCCCTTGTGGTGGTGGGTGCTGTTGGCCGGCTGTCTTCCCTCTGGTCAGTAGCTCAAAATTGGGGACGGAGATCCTGGCTTAGTTGTTTAGCCCATGTACACATAAGGTGCTCTGCAGGTTGAACATTCCAACTCCATGTAATGGGCTTTATTACACTAAGTAGGTTTAACCAGTTTACATCCATACTTGCGCGAAATTCAAACCAAACTAAATTTAGATTATTTCATTCCTATCCTTCTCATAGATTCGTGTGTAAAATATTAATATTTCCATTTGCTTTAATTCTATTTCCCATAACCCTTGCTTGTCACTGAATACTCTATATGTCAGAGAGATTTTGTCAGTAGCATAGCAACATGTGTCGTAACTACTTCTATAAATTCATCACTGTCATATTTCTTTAGTTCTACGAAGCATATACTGATGAATACTTACAAAACTAGATAGAAACTAATTAACATTCGGCCATATATCAGTCATAAATTAGAAACAAATAAGCCCCAACTTATTGCTATATTATATATGGAACTTCGGTTGGTAAACTATGAATTTACCTGAAATAAATGAGTTTTTATTTTTAATTTGTATTAAGTTTTTCTCTAATGCATAACAGCTTCTGTTTCTAAAGCACCTTCATGTGTAGTATATACTATACGCTACATACATATGTATGTATATACAGCATATTCTATTCAACAAAGTCCGCCTACCTAACAAAATCAGGAAATTAGTTAACAGCCACTAGTACACATGACAAGTTCACTACTATGTTTCCAAAATGAAGACAGCCCTCTCACCGTTAAGAGCGCAGAGTTATCAGAACAACTTTAAAAAAAAGAGTCCAATCTTCATTCATCACTTTCTGAACACTTTGTCGCACGGTGTATGTGTGTGTGTGGGTAACACGTGTCCTAGATGGTTCGTTCAAGAGAAGGCATGACCACCATGCATCACGTGTACGTGTCTTACAAGTATCTCTGCAACCGTGAACTCCGACTATACAAACTCTTAGAATGTACTTAGTGGTAGAATGTTGAATGTTATTGATTACCAGCAAAACCTTATCTAAGAGCTTCTATTGCGATGTATATACAGGAGTATATGTATATACATATATATCATCCAGTTAGGTACTAACCAATTTAAAGTACATACACTCGACTTACGGACGTGGGCCACCAGTCACCAGAGTGGCAGGTCTTAGTGAGGGTGACAGATGGCCGGAATACTGGTGTAGATAAAGAACAAACCCCGTTATCGGGTAAAATGGAAGAGCAAGAAAGAGTCATCAATCCGTAAAGTGAATAAACTGTATAATATGACATCAACCATAGGAAGCTTTCCCTCTGTCAATTGTATTGTTTTTCTTCTATCTCCATACAGATCCTTTTTTCTTCTTATTTTTTTTCACATTTCCCTTTACATAGCTGTGTTATGGAAGCACATTATAATTTATATATAATTACATGTAAATATGATACGTTTTAATCCAGCCTGTTAATTGAATCAGTGATTTGATAAATGTGGCAACGGTTCTGTACTTTCAAGAATATCGTTTGAATACGTCTCTGTTGGAACATACGTCAAACTCTGCCCAAATCAGTTCATTAGATTTTACTTTTAATTGAAAATAACCAAGTTTCACAACTTTGACACCGAAATAAATTATTACATTCGTCTAAAGCATTGAGATCCTTACCTCATCTGTGAAATAATTGTTTCTGTGTCACTTTTCCGTTTGATCATGAAAGATAATGAGAAATTTTACTCTATTAATGAAATTATCTGACATATCCTTCTTACTGATGTTCAACGGAGGGAGTAACTTGACCTCGTTGATCTTCACACACTAATAAACATAAATTATACCTTTTTCTAAATTAAAGTGTTCCTCTTTGTTAAGTTGAAGCTATCTGGTGGGTCAGTGGTATGTTTACGGACTTACAACGCTAATATCCGGGGTTCGATTCCCTATTGATAGCCTATTGAGTAGCTTTGTGTTAAAACAAACGCACATCAATTTATCAGATAAATATTATTCACACTTTAATCTTCATTACTGTATGATCAATTAGTTAAAGAATAAACCTCAATTTGATATATATTTTACAACATCGAGAAATAAAAATAATATAGGATTCAAAGAAAATATTTGCACTAAAACACCAGCAACAACAACAATTTTTGTTAAATCTAGGAGTAATTTCATTTTGTTAATCTTCACTCAGACATAAATTATGTTTTTCCTAAATTTGTTATGATCTGCAGTAAAATATTATTTTTATTGATGCTAAATGAAGGATAACTTGATCTCGTTGATCTTCGCGTTATAACAAACGTATATTATATATTTTTCCCTAAATTAATTACAATTTACGTCATCTTTTGTAACGATGAATATTACAATGATTCTAATATAAATTCCATTGTTGTGTTATATGCTTTTTCAAATAAAACAAAAATATATTTTCAAATCATATCTGATAAAAATCATTAGCAGAGGAACTAAAGCGTAATAAATTGATGCTCAGGTTGAATATATCAAAACTAAATATAAATATTTGCTAAATAATACCAGAACCAAATATACAAAGGTCATAGAGAATACTAGAACCAAATATACGAATGTCATAGAGAATATTAGAACCAAATATACGAAGGTCTTAGAGAACACCAGAACCAAATATACAAAGGTCTAACTCAAGTCGTGGTTCCATATGATACAACAGAAACAACATAAGTATAGTCATGTTAAACATAGTTAAAGACATCATTTTATTACAAGTTACAATTCTTACAATAAGGAAGAATATTTTCAAAACGGGTACGACGTTTCGATCACTGGTGTGATCATTCTCAAGTATACAAGTTCTTAGAATGATCGCAGCAGTAATCGAAACGTCGTACCTGTTTTAAAAAAAATCCTTACTGTAACTTCTAATACAATAATCAGTAAGTAAACTCAAAATGAAACAATTAATAGTTAAAGAAAATTGTTGTGGTGTTAACGCCTTTCAGACATTATGTTAGGCCTTATCATATTTTTAACATTGCATTAAAGACCCCCGTCACATCAAACATGCTCGCCCTTTCAGCCGTGGGGGCGTTATAATGTGACTGTCAATCCCACTATTCGTTGGCAAAAGAGTAGCCCAAGAGTTGGCGGTGGGTGGTGACGACTAGCTGTCTCCCCTCTTGTCTAGCGTAGATAGGCCTCGTGTAGCTTTGCGCGAAATTCAAAAACAAAGACACTTTTAATCGCCTTGCGAGCAGCCAAACAAAACGTAAGTTACACACCTGAAGTGCAGCTAGTTTCAAGAATACTAAATTAATTTCACTGAATGGCTGCGATGAAATAGCTCTATTTGTTCGCGTAATTTTTCCCTATCAGCCGGGCGAAAGCGTAAAAAGAAATAGGGTAGTTTTATAAGGCTGAAATACTTGAAAATAATGCCACATTATTAATATCTGCCTCACATAATTCATTTATGACTAAGGGCTAAAAGTTTACACCTCCAATGATGAAAAAAATGGAATGAAAACGTTTTCAAGGTGCCATACTTTTCCAATATATTGTTTGCTAATTCATCCTAGTTTCCCTGAACCCACTCTGGTGAATTTTTAGACTAACTACAAATTTTTAAACCTAATTTTGACTACGAAAAACCAATAAATATGATAAAATGTACGTTCAAGCCGGATGCTAGACATGAAACAAATGTATTTTTTAATCATAACATTCATAACTTCATAACAATAAATCATTTTTTCCACTATTAAAATGAATAGTTTTGGTCATAGCTGATTCAAATATTATTGAAAAGATAGTTTTTTGTTTTGTTTTTGATGAATGGTATCAAAGAATTGTAAAATTGTTAAATCCAAAATATATTAGATAAACAGTTTTGTTTTGTTTTTTGTTATAAGATATTCGCGCAAAGCTATTTAAGGGCTATTTCCTCGAATCACAATCTGGGATCGCGGGTTTGAATCCCTGTCACCGAACATGCTCACTCTTTCAGCCATGGAGGCGTTATAATGTGACGGCCAATTACACTATTCGTCGGTAAAAGAGTTGGTGGTGGGTGGTGTTAACTAGCTGCCTTCTCTCTAGTCAATCAGGTGGTGTTGACTAGCTGCCTTCCCTCTAGTCTAGCACTGCTAAATTAGGAACGGCTAATGCAGATAGCCCTCGTATAGCTTTGCGCGAAATTCTAAACAAATCCAACCAAGTGCTATTTGCACAAGCCATCTGTTCCTAATATTGAACTGATAGACTAGAGGCAAGGCAGTTAATCAATATCAACCATTGTCAATTAATTCTTGGGCTATTGATGTCTGACCAGATAGTGGAATTTGACAATCACCCTTATGACGTCACCATGGGATTTGACCATCGCAATGGTTCGAAAGTGCGAAGCGCTCTTTATATATATATATATACATATATGCGAAATAACGGGACACGAATGAGGGATTCGCAGATCCGTAGCCCGGTACGTTAACCACTGGACCACGCTCGGACTAAACAGTTAGATAGATAGTTGATACATAGTGGTTTTGTAATTATGCCCATTTGGTGCTCTGACATTGCATGATTGATTGCGTATGTTTATTGAGCTACACACCTGTCACTGTCTGAAAGCCGTAGTAAAAAACTCAGGTGAAAATTAATGTACTGATATAATAACAGTGGTTAACGCAATCTTTCCCATTTATTTCCGTGCCCTAGCGTAAACAGAATGCTACGCCATATGCCCACTAACAGAGGGAAATGAAATTGAACGCTACATATACTCTCTATATATCATTGTTTTATATCTCTTTCTGCCTATCAGACTCTTTTTGTTTTGAATAGACAAAGGAAATGACTGGTGAAAAGCAACAATTGCATGCGCTTGACTTAACGTGGTTATGTCTAGCTAATTGATTCTATCGAGATCTAGGAATTCAATGAGCCTGTAGACTCACCAGTTATCATTACTTTAGATCTTAGTTTAGCCAATAGTTCAGTAACGTACAGGAAACGTCAATGTGTTTGTCTTTTTCCTTCATTGTTTTTTGTTTATAATCTTTGGGGACTCAGTTTTCATGTCCTAGATTTTACATATTTCAGGTTTTAAAGCTTTTAATCTAACTTCATCAAGCAAAATGGTATGTGCTTATAATTATTTGACAGATCTTTAAATCTTAGGATCTAAATTCACTTGGCAAAAACATGTGTGAAGATTATTTATATAAAAAAGTCATCAAATGAACCACTAAAATATCTGTCTTTGACACTTCTTACCTTAGTAACAAGTTTTCTATAACCGGTCCAAACGTGAAATGATTACAGTTTAAACAAATGATTTTAATACACGACACTAAATAATTAATATCTTGTTTAGATGTTATCTCGTTAGCCTTAGACATATATCTGAACTCAGTTTTACTAGTCCCAAAAATATAAAATAAATCTAATGCGAGTCTACTTCCCACGGGAAGAAGATACTGTGTTGTGGCTAACAAATATTTATTTTATCAATTATATTAGAATATAAAATAAATAATGTATTTTTCTTTTTATATAGCTGACTGCTATGGCTTTACATTAATTTCACTAATTAATATTTTAACAAGGGGTACACTTGACATTATAAAATAATATAGATTATACTATCAACTTAGGGTTTATCATATAAATATCCTACATATTCTACTTCAATAGATAATTTTTCATAACATATCAGGTGCATGTTCTCTTGAATTGAATTTATTGTATGAAACTGTACAAAGCAATACAAAATCATTTTAGTGTCCAATTCGCAAAATATGGCATACATTAAAAGATATAGTTATCTAATGTTATTACTGGACTTAATTCATGTTGAAATATCATATATAAGTTAAAATCTATAACATGTTTGAAACAGAAGGATATGTGATCTTAGTAAGTTTCAGAATAGACATGATTAGTGCAATGAGTTAATATCGTTGCAAGGTCTTTCAAAGAAACTATGTTATAGGATTTATCAATTAATTCTTCACCAGTTAGGAAAAATTGTTGTTTGTTACTATTTTTTTCAGCGCAAAGATTCACAATAGGCTTAACTGCACTCTGTACACTGAGAGGATCGAGCCACGGATTTGAGCGTTGTAAGATCGTAAAGTTACCCTAAATTAGGAGTAAATAGACTGTGAGGAAACTTCCAGGATTATTTTTGTTGACAATTTGTGGGTATCATCAAACAAAATCAGTAAATTTATTATTATTAACGCATCTCGGAACTCCAATGTGCAAAAGAAACTCAAACATTAACAGGGAAGTTTATGTATTGAGAAACTTTCATTACATTGATGTAAAACTGTTAACCCTAGTCCAAGCATATATTTGTTGAGTTTAATGATAGATTAGAAAACAACAGGTGTGATGGATTTATTATTATATATTTGTATTAATATCGATGTTTGTTTAAATTAAATTTATATTTAGAAATGTACATAACT